>NC_060152.1:3168727-3174431 GCF_021292245.1 Micropterus dolomieu
TGCACTCATCATCTCGTTACCATGGCGCCTGTCAGTGGGTGGGATATATTAGGCAGCAAGTTTAACATTTTGTCCAGGGTCAGAGGATCTCTGAAACTTCAGCTCTTGTGGGGTTTTCCTGGTCTGCAGTGGTCAGTACCTACTAGTCAGGTTGCCCACGCTGACCCTGGTCCACTGCCCTTCAATGGGCAACTGAGAATCAGAACAGGCAGTCTGATGCTTTGACCAATGTTGTGCTGGGAATCCTTGGGTCTTGCCATCTTGTAATGTGGATGTTACTTTGCCATGTACCACCTACCTAAACATTGTTGCAGACCATGTACACCCTTTCATAGAAAAGGTTTCCCTGACGGCAGTGGCCTCTTTCAGCAGGATACTGTGCCCTGCCATAAAAGGACAAATGCTTCAGGAACGGTTTGAGGATCACAACAAGTTCAAGGTGTTGACTCGGCCTCAAATTCCCCAGATCTCAATCGAGCATCTGTGGGATGTGGCGGACAAACACGTCTGATGCATGGAGGCCCTACCTCACATCTTACAGGACTTAAAGGATCTGATGTTAAAGTCCTGGTCTCAGATACCACAGCACACCTTCAGAGGTGTAGTGGAGTCCACGCCTCGACTGGTCAGGGCTGTTATGGCTGCAAAAGGGGGACTTACAGGTGGTCACAATGTTGTTGCTGATTGGTGAATACAATACTTGCAGGTACAGGTGACGGTTATGTGTTATCTGTTTATGTCAAAGCAATCATTAGGTTGGGATAAATAATGTTAAATGTTAAGAGAATAATTAGACCCCATTTGATAAGGTTATGTCCCAGGATTCCCCATCTGATAGGATTTTGGCGTTTAGATGTTTTCTTACAGAAAGAGTATAAAAACCCATGACCAAAATAGTCATATGTTCTGTAACTGTGTTACTTATGGATGGAATAATAGTGAAAATAAAAGATTTCCCTTTTTGCTGGGGACCCCCTTGAAACCCTTCAAAGACCCCTAGAGGTCCTCGGACCCCACTGGCCTAAACCAACCATAACACATACAATTGTACACGGCCAGACAGAAAAAACAATTAGAAACACAAGCTACAGAGTTTGCTCAAATGATTATCTATATATTCAAGCATCAATCACATCAAAAGTATCAACCAACGTCACATGTTTACCTTGAACATAAGCTACAACAATACAGCAAGTTGGCCTATGATACAAAAGTCCAAAAAGCACTCCTATAGCCTACAAAAGTACAATGTTCACTCCTCCTACTGGTGTCCAGAAAACAAACAGCACAAAATGAACACATTTTCTATAATTTCTACTAGATATATTCTTCTGTTTTCTATAGTCTATAAAGAAAACATACTTGTAGCTCCTGGCAGAGATTCAGCAGCGCACAGGAGCCGTTGCCATTGTTACTACCAGTGGATCGCTTGTCTGTCGGTCCTCGTTTTTCAACATGAAATAAAAAATAATTTGTCTTTTGTTTATATTGTATGTTGCGTGATGTGAGCTGGTGGCAATTAGGTTTCCCCGTTGGGTATTAATAAAGTTTTTCTAATTGAATCTTTAAACTTTGCAGGTCGCACATGTAATTGGTAGTCAAAAAATGCTCGCACTGTCTCAAAAAATGGTTGCAGTCTGGAGTCCTGCAAAGTGTGAGATCATTCTAAGAACACCATAACCTTCTTAACACCAAACACCTCAGCAGACCGGCCTACAGTATCTGCAGAGTAAAGGGAATGAATTCCCACACAGATCGTAACAATAATAAAATGTTCAGTCTCATATTTTAAGGCCTTGCACTGTGTGGGTACTCAGTGATGCAGGGAAGGTTTTAGCTTCACCTCCCATCTCCATCTAATGGGCATCTTAACACTGCAACAGCCTGCTATTATCCACTGTTCCAAGGTACTGGCACTGTTAACTGCATCTTAATCTGGAATAGCAGTGGATCTTAAGAAATGTGTAATAAAAGCTACAAAGGTATCAAATGAACTTGCAGTACATGACTTATTTTTGCATCAGTTACTGTTGCTCAGAGAGACAAATACATTTGTGTATTAGTGTAAAGGTTGAAAACAACCTCCTACAACCAGACTGATTTGAAGCCCCCAAATTTGTTCTAATAAACCTTACTTACCAAGATCAAGTTTTAGCGCCTGCTACAGCACTGTTGCTCTATGACTGAGCCTGGCCTCATTGACGAATCACATTTTAAAATGCTTCAGATAAAGAGGAACTACACACACAAGCAATATAAAAGCGGACATACAGTTTGGCTTTTATTAATGTACCTTTTTTTAATGAAAAGACAGTATGTCAAAGTCCCCAAAAGTTTGGTGTTCTAAATATTTTTTCACAGGCCCACGTCTAAGAATATATTTGGGGAAATGATATTGTAACTGTTGTGGTGGCAGCCCGGCTGACGGGCTCTACTTCAGTTTGTTGTAATTAATTTCAAATATTATGGATAAGGGGTTTTATTTTTCCAAGATGTTTTTGTATGTTGTGTGTGTGTGTGTGTGTATATATGTGTAATACAGTTTTGGATTATTGATACTGTGAGTCTGACTATTGACCAGTTTTTAGAAAAAAATACAGTGACATAAAATATGGATTTCTTCTACTCTGATGAAGCCACAATAATGAAATGTTGAATATCAGGATATGATGAGATCTAAGAGAGGAAGCTTTAAACTGTTCAGAGTCTCCATAAAACCTGTCTTTTGTAATTGTAACATTTAAATTGTTAATACTGATTTACCAACAGGAAGTGATGTCAAACTCTACAAAATGTTTCCAGGTCTGTTTTAATAACAGACAATGTTTTAATTTTAATCTGTATTTTGATGTAAACAATAAATGTATATGTAGAGGTGACAGGTTTGATCTTATCCATCTATCTATATAGTTTAGTTAGTGTGACTATAGATATTTTGTTTTCATCATTGTTGGTCAAAAATTATCTTCACAATTTTAAGTGAACTTTAGGGAAAAAGCTAATTGTATATTTTACATTTTTACAAACAATGACCCAGTTTATGAGACATGTCTATAAACTATTAAAACACTTCAGTGAGCCACGCTGTTGCACCGGCTGACACGTTCTTTCACAACAATGAACACAGCCACTGCTGATTTTTAGTCAGTCCCACAGACACAGTCCTGCTGCCACAAAGTCCTGCTAGTGCACAACTGGCAGCTGAAAAAAATCCCCAACAAATACACTATTCAATGTTTGATTAATTATTACTTAAAATTGCCTTATTAACAGTGCCTAATTTAGGCAATGTTAAATATTTAAGGGTCCAGTAGGAACCAAAGGGCTTGGGAATTCAGAAAACATTTATTCTTTTTAGGGGATTTGTTGATCTCATAGCATAATAAGAGCCTACAACTCAAAAAGCTAGAAAACCAGAAGTAAAACAAAGCTTCCAAAAATGGGAAAGTGACAAAGACAAAATTGCATTATTACTGTCACTGAAGAAGCTCATTTCCTATTTGCAGTTGCTACATTAAGCTAGCTGAAAGAAAACCCAACTACTCTACTGGCTCTCAATCACAACCTGACAACCCGAACAACAAACTCAGCTCAGAAAATGAAAACTTGAGGAGGGACCTGTGGTGGGAATGAGAGTGTTCAAATAAGTAGCTCAGGCAAACACTTGTCTTTCTGTGAGTTTTATTCAAGTCTTCTGCAGAAGGTCTCACAGCAACACACAGACGCCGTGTACATGCTCGAATGAGTGAGGAGAGCTCAGTGAGCCTGTTATTTATCCAGCTTTAGGGTCAATCATATCATCCCACAGAGACACATTTTCCCTGAAGCAGGGGCGTTTCCAGGCTCTTGAAACATTGGGGGATTAGCCCAGCACAGAAATCTTTCATGTTTTAACCCCCCAACCCCCATTGCCACCTACCCAAAGTACGTCTATAAAGCAACAGTAAATTATATATATAGCCTACATTATTATGAATTTTATAATTACTACTGATGATAATTAACACTGATAATATTAAATTGGGGGGTCAGGTTTGTGATGTTGCTTTTTAAGACAGTATAGTCTTGTGTCAGGTTGTCCAACTGGACTGTCAGATTGTTGTGGTCTGTAATGGGAATTCCAAACATATTGCATGTAACCCTGGATTCAGGGAGACTAATGTGTGATGTGGCACTGAATCTGTGTAAACGTAACAGTCAAAATATCTCTGTTCTCTGTGTTATCCAGACTTCAGGGCATCAGCCAGGTCATTTGGATGTTTTGACTGAAGCCCTGAATGTAACTCATCAACAGCAACAAAAATATTTTCCATGTTAATATGCAATAATCTTCATGATGCAGCCTCTCTCTCAGCTCTTCAAAGAGCGGATGCTACTCGCAATAATATTGCTACATTTTTTTTAAAGTTCACGTAACGTGACCCCCCACCATTACTCTCCTGCCTGCCTTTAGAGAGATCACGAGAGGAGAGAGAGAGAGAGAGAGACACAGAGAGCGCATTGCTCACAAGGTTTTCCCACGACTTCTGAATTGTCCCCAGCAAAATTGTAATCAATACATTTTCGGTCAGTGTCTAGTCAGTGTATATGCTACACAAACGGTTAACAGTCACCGCAAAGTAGTGAGAGACAAACCTGACCGTGACATTGACACTTGACCCTACTGTGTCCTGCTCAGAGACCCTTTGCTCTGTTTGACTGTCTCTCTGCTCCAGGATGCTTCATTCCCTCTAAAGCGGATGTGATCTGCACTTTATCAGAGGTGCTGAAGTGAACATTTGTGTGGAATTGTGGAGATATTTCTGTCTGAAGTGTTTTCAGTTTTGGTTTTCTTCCTCTGATGAAGAGCAGCACGCTTGTCTCATCAGTAGGCTACAAGTATTTAGGCCTATTTATATTAGCCAAACTGTTTTTAAAAAATGGTCCAACGATCGGCCCATAAAGCTACTGATTACTGCCTTACATTCTATTATATTTTTAAATTCTGAATTGTCACCTGCCACCTAAATTTTGTCCTTCCCTTTATAAAAATAAAAGCATTTCCACTACTTTCCATACTGTCTTAAAAAGCAAGATCACAAACCTGTCAGCTGGAGAGGATGATGGAGAATGAACTCAACGTCAGTCGAGCTCAGTGGAGCATTGATGCCTTCTGCCCAAAACCACAAAACCAAAGTATGTTCAGATCCCATAATTAAGACTAAAAAATAACCAATAACAATAACATAATGCAGTAACAATGTTTATTGGTTGGTCTCTGTTGTTTCAGACAGACAGTGTAAAGCTTGTCAGGATGGCTGGTTACCCTCTCAGTCCAGCTGCTATGGGATTAATGACGCTGATGATTCTGGTCAGAAAACCTGGGAAGAAGCTCGAGAAAACTGCAGAGAAAAGATTTCAGATCTGGTTGTTATAGCTGATCAACAGGAGAAGGTAATGAGAAAACTGTGATCATTTTATGACAGCCTATATGAAATGAAAATATATTTTGTGTATGTCTGAACACACTGAGTCTGTAGGCCACAGTGTGTTAATTTAAGTATAGTGTTTAAATATCTGATATCTGTCTCTCTGTTGTCAGACATTCATCAGTAATAACAGTTGGGGCAGTTCAGGAACCAAGGGATACTGGATTGGTCTGAGAGCTGAAGATGGGAAATGGAAGTGGGTCGATGGAAGTGTTCTGACTGAAAAGTAAGAGACA
>NC_060152.1:3174531-3177370 GCF_021292245.1 Micropterus dolomieu
AACAGCAGTCTGCTCTGTCAATAACCTGATGATGCCATCAGTTATAACCACCATTAATCAAGTGATAACATTCGAAGCGGGTGGTTTTAACTTTATAACTAACTTTATAACTAAGCCTTACAAACTGGGGGTTGTGGAGTTTAATAGGACATCAGTCTTTCCCAGGCATTGACGCTCTAGTGAAAAGATCCCTTTAAATTGAATCATGGGATAATAAGACATTTATATCACAAGTTTTTCTTTTTTAAATGTGTGTCTCCCCAAGACGAGTGTTTTACAAGTGCTTCAACTGCAACATTCATTTTACAACTAATAATACTACATAAATACTGCTGTTACTACCACCAACACTTCTATTACTGCTTCTAATGCACAATTTTTACATCTTAAAACAACAATCAGGTGCCCATGTGAATATTGAACCATGTTTTGCTGCCTGTAATCATTCCTCCTGTTTGTACTGACCATTAAGAGATCTCTTTGTAATGTGCTTTGAATGTAAGAGAAAAATAATTACAGTCTTTGTTCTGTATAGAAATGTGTTTCAAAGTTTATCTGAAGCTTGTATGAGCCTTTGGTAGTCTGAGATAAATCAAGTGGTTCATTTCCTGTCTCCTACTCTTACTTTTTAATATAAAACAGAGGGATGTTTGTAATGAAAATATTGTAACTTTGAAAGATCTCTTCTTCATAACTCAGACTGGTTATATTTACAGTATATGTGTTGTTTAGTCTCAGCAGGACTTTTGCCAGACAAGAAAACAAACAGCAGAGGTCGCTGCTATCAGCAGGTGGCTTGTTGTTTGGGGATTCTTTGTGTCATTTTGCTGTTGGGCATCATAGCAGTCTGTGTCTACAGTAAGTATACAAAACAGGTAGTCTATGCAGTACCTCAGACTCAGACATGAGGCAGAACTTGAAGAATAACAGCACCAGTTTTCCTCTGTAACATTACTATAACCGTAACCAGAGGATCTATTAACAGGCTGTTTTACCTATAGATCTCTGCCTCTAATTGTTTACTAAATGTATTACAAAGTTAATTTCTGCACAAAATAATCAATGTAGAAATGTATGCAGACAGTAAATAAGTCGCAAGACTGTTCTTGTTTATGCAATTTTTATTGTCAACAACAACTACAACCATTTATTCTACATTCTGCCTATTGTAATGTACAGTGCAACCTGCTCTTGGGTTTGTCACCATCAAGAACAACATTGGGAAAAAAGGGTTGTCACAGAATTATTGGAAAATATAGACATGTATGCATAAAAGGGATTACAGGATGAGTCAAATTGTTTTCTATATTTTTGTTATTGTCAGTATTTATTTTTATTTGATCAGACCCAAACCATCAATGAATTGATGCTACTAACAGTATATCACATTGTATTAGAGCCTGATATATCTTATTCCTCCGTGCCACAGAGAGCTCCAAAGTTTGTATAAACTATTAAAAACACATCAGTGAACCACACTTTTGCACTGGCTGACATGTTCCTCCACAACAATGAACACGACCACTATCGATTTTGGGTCATTCCCACAGATACAGTCCTGCTGCCATAAAGGCCTGCTAGCACACGGCTAGAAAAAGCATTCCCAACAAATACACTATTTGATTCATTTTTACTTACAATTATAGTACCTAGTTCTTTTAGGCAATTGCAAATTCAAGGCTTCAGCAGGAAGCAAAGGGCTTGAGTAAAATGGAAAACATTGTTTTATTTTTTTCATGGGATTTCTTGATTTCATAATTTTCAGAAACATAATGAGTGCACTCCCAAAAAGCTAGAAAAGCTGAAGTAAAACAAAGCTTCCAAAAATGGGAAAATGACAAAGACAAAATTTCATTATTACTATCACTTAAGAAGAACATTTTCCATTTGCAGTTGCTACATTAATTCATGAAAGTGAGCTGAACCAGCTGAAAGAAAACCAAATGATTCTACTGGCTCTCAATGGAAACCTGACAAACCAGAACAACAAACTCAGCTCAGAAAATGAAAACCTGAGGAGGGAACACAACAATCTGAGAGTCCAGTTGGAGAACCTGACACAAGCCTATACTGTCTTAAAAAGTAACATCACAAACCTGTCTGCAGAAAACCAGAACCTGACATCACAAAACACCAAGCTGTCTGCAGAAAACCAGGACCTGACATCACAAAAAATGAAGCTGGAGACAGAGAGGAAAAACTTAACGGAACAGATACGGAACATGGAGACAAAGTGGAATGAGCTCAACGTCAGTCGAGCTCAGTGGAGCATTGATGCCTACTGCCCAAAACCACAAAACCAAAGTATGTTCAGATCCCATTAATAAGATTAAACATAACATAACATAAAAATAAATAACACAACGCAGTAACAATGTTTATTGGTTGGTCTCTGTTGTTTCAGACAGACAGTGTAAAGCTTGTCAGGATGGCTGGTTACCCTCACAGTCCAGCTGCTATGAGATTAATAACCCTGATGTTTCTGGTCAGAAAACCTGGGAAGAAGCTCGAGAAGACTGCACAGGAAAGATTTCAGATCTGGTTGTTATAGCTGATCAAACGGAGAAGGTAATGAGAAAACTGTGATCATTTTATGACAGCCTATATGAAATGAAAATATATTTTGTGTATGTCTGAACACACTGAGTCTGTAGGCCACAGTGTGTTAATTTAAGTATAGTGTTTAAATATCTGATAACTGTCTCTCTGTTGTCAGACATTCATCAGTAATAACAGTTGGAGCAGTTCAGGAACCAAGGGATACTGGATTGGTCTGAGAGCTGAAGATGGGAAATGGAAGTGGGTCGATGGAAGTGTTCTGACTGAAAAGTAAGAGACA
>NC_060152.1:3177390-3181185 GCF_021292245.1 Micropterus dolomieu
ATAAAGCTACTGATTACTGCCTTACATTCTATTATATTTTTAAATTCTGAATTGTCACCTGCCACCTAAATTTTGTCCTTCCCTTTATAAAAATAAAAACATTTCCACTATTTTCCATACTGTCTTAAAAAGCAAGATCACAAACCTGTCAGCTGGAGAGGATGATGGAGAATGAACTCAACGTCAGTCGAGCTCAGTGGAGCATTGATGCCTACTGCCCAAAACCACAAAACCAAAGTATGTTCAGATCCCATAATTAAGAGTAAAAAATAACCAATAACAATAACATAATGCAGTAACAATGTTTATTGGTTGGTCTCTGTTGTTTCAGACAGACAGTGTAAAGCTTGTCAGGATGGCTGGTTACACTCCCAGTCCAGCTGCTATGTGATTAATGACCCTGATGTTTCTGGTCAGAAAACCTGGGAAGAAGCTCGAGAAGACTGCACAGGAAAGATTTCAGATTTGGTTGTTATAGCTGATCAAACGGAGAAGGTAATGAGAAAACTGTGATCATTTTATGACAGCCTATATGAAATGAAAATATATTTTGTGTATGTCTGAACACACTGAGTCTGTAGGCCACAGTGTGTTAATTTAAGTATAGTGTTTAAATATCTGATATCTGTCTCTCTGTTGTCAGACATTCATCAGTAATAACAGTTGGAGCAGTTCAGGAACCAAGGGATACTGGATTGGCCTGAGAGCTGAAGATGGGAAATGGAAGTGGGTCAATGGAAGTGTTCTGACTGAAAAGTAAGAGACACATTCATAAACATTTTGAAGCATAAAATCTATCAGCCTGCATCTAAACATCATGTTCTTCCCTCAGCTCCTGGATACAACAACCTGCTACCAACGGTCAGTGTGCAATTTCTGTAGAGAAAGAAGGATGGAAATCAGTGAGCTGTGGTGCCAGAAACAGATGGATCTGCAAAAAGAAGGCTTTATCTCTTTAAACACTGCAGTCATACAACTGACTTGTACTTCACAAAAAAATAATAATAATGTAATTTTTATAGCTAAAAGGAAACGATTTAATCAAAGTGAATAATTTTTCAAACGTGTACAGTCCCAAATTGTCCTGTGTCTGTCTAACAGGGATGCTACTATATCAAAAACACAAATGTATGCCAATGCACAGCAGAGTACAGGGTAGATAGATTTTCTTAAAATATTATGACTTTATTCTCATTAGATTGCGACTTCATTCTTGTAATATAACTTTTTTCTCAAATTATTACAACTTTATTCTTGAAATGTCAGAGAACAGATATATGGGAGATTTTGAATGTGCAGAAAGATTTTAACATGAACATAAAACTTGCTGAAACACAGGAGCTAAAGTTCAGGGGTTTATCAATGAATTTTTATTAATTGTTGACGTGAATATGTGCCACATGCTAATTCTTTTAGAGATTACTTCCCCGAACAAAAGACACAAAAGAGGAGGGAAGACTAATTATTCCTACATGTACTGACTCAGCAGGGATGATATCAAATGAGAAAAGTTGATCTCAAGGGCATCACTTTGTGTTGAAAAGTGGTGGGGACTGAGGGGCTCAGATTAGGGCTGTGGAGAGACACTTGTGAGACACCACGAAACGCGATATTAGTTTCACAAGAACGAGAGGGAAAGTTCCTTAATCAGTGTTTTAAAGATATCCTCAATGCAGAGACAAGTTAGCGGGGGGTCTGGAGGGACCTTCCCCAAGAACTTTTGATCATTAAACACTTCATTTCCTGCATTCTGGTGAAAGTTTCTGCACCAATTTAAGGTGGCAGGTGACATTTCAAAATATATAAAACATCAGTCAGTGCAGCTCTCAGGCATTCTGTGCTGCTTTCAGATCTGTTTCTCCTGAGATCAACTTTTCTCATGTAATATCATCCCTGCTGAGGCAACACACATGTAGGCAGGATTTAGTCTTCCCTCCTTTGTCATGTTCCAAGGGAGAGAACGGAAAACTGAGCCAAGAAGTTGTTTAAATTACTGATTGTAATTGATCAACATTTTTGGGTTTTTGGGTTATAAATCAGTAGCTTGTTTTTATTTGTTGTTTTTTTTAGCTTATTTACTTTTTTTAAACAATGCAACAATTTGTTTCTTCTATATTTGAATTGCATTGCATGTTTTTTTATTGTGCAAATAAACCTTTCTAAAGGCATTTTCATTTGTTATTTGACTGCAAGTTATATTTCAGAACAGTCAAAAGAGGATTGTAGAGGACAATAGGACTTTTTCCCCCACATAAAAAAGCTACTTTTGTTAACAAGGCTTAAATTTTGTTCCTGGGCAGAAAAGAGTTTCTGGGAGCTTCAGTTTCCTTCCACAGTCCAAACTCACACAGGTCAGGTGACCTAGAAAACATAACTTGCCCATAGGTTAAATGTGTTTGTGTTTTATCCTGACATCGATGCATCTGTGAACTGTATTGATCAAAGACTTTATTTGTGGACGGGAGAACCTCAGACCAAACTTGATAAGACTTATATACAATACTGAAAAATATATATTGTTTGGTTTTGTGTTGATTCTGTATTTTGACACCATGGTTTTCACAGTAGGCTATATTGTAAAGCATACACTGGGTAATATGTGTACTGTATGTCAAATGTATTTTCTTAGTATATTATACAACCCCAATTCCAATGAAGTTGGGACGTTGTGTGAAACGTAAATAAAACCAGAATACATGCATTTGCAAATCCTTTTCAACCTATATTCAATTTAATACACTACAATGACAAGATATTTAATGTTCAAACTGATAAACTTTTGTTTATCAAAAACTATTGTTTTTTGCAAATCTTCACTCACTTTGAATTTGATGCCTGCAACACGTTCCAAAAAAGCTGGGACAGGGGCAACAAAAGACTGGGAAAGTTGAGGATTGCTCAAAAAACACCTGAGAAACAGGTGAGTGTCATGATTGGGTATAAAAGGAGCATTACCGAAAGACTCAGTCATTCACAAGCAAGGATGGGACGAGGTTCACCACTTTGTGAACAATTGCATGAGCAAATAGCCCAACAGAAGAATCAGAATTCAGAGAATCTGGAGAAATCTCTGCACGTAAGCGGCAAGGCCGAAAACCAACATTGAATGCCCGTGACCTTCGATCTCTCAGGCAGCACTGCATTAAAAACCGACATCAATGTGTAAAGGATATTACCACATATGCTCAGGAACACAGAAAACCATTGTCAGTTAACGCAGTTCGTCGCTACATCAACAAGTGCAAGTTAAAACTCTCCCATGCAAAGCGAAAGCCATATATCAACAACAGCCAGAAACACCGCCGGCTTCTCTGGGCCCAAGCTCATCTGAGATGGACTGACGCAAAGTGGAAAAGTGTGCAGTGGTCTGACGAGTCCACATTTCAAATTGTTTTTGGAAATTCTGGACGTCGTGTCCTCCGGGCCAAAGAGGAAAAGGACCATCCGGATTGTTATCAGCACAAAGTTCAAAAACCAGCATTTGTGATGGTATGGGGGTGTGTTAGTGCCCATGGCATGGGTAACTTGCACGTCTGTGAAGGCACCATTAATGCTGAAAGGTACATACAGGTTTTGGACCAACATATGCTGCCATCCAAGCAACGTCTTCTTCAGGGACGTCCCTGTTTATTTCAGCAAGACAATGCCAAGGTGGGGTGCTGGGTGGGGGGGGAGCACTGGTCTATGTTGTGTGCGTGCCGCGGTCGGTCCGGGCGCTGCTCTTCCGCGGGTTACGCTTCTTGCGTTCCGTCGGCATTACGTTGTCAACTGGCATTTGGGTCGGGGTCGTTTGCT
>NC_060152.1:3181205-3182024 GCF_021292245.1 Micropterus dolomieu
TTATAAATCAGTAGCTTGTTTTTATTTGTTGTTTTTTTTAGCTTATTTACTTTTTTTAAACAATGCAACAATTTGTTTCTTCTATATTTGAATTGCATTGCATGTTTTTTTATTGTGCAAATAAACCTTTCTAAAGGCATTTTCATTTGTTATTTGACTGCAAGTTATATTTCAGAACAGTCAAAAGAGGATTGTAGAGGACAATAGGACTTTTTCCCCCACATAAAAAAGCTACTTTTGTTAACAAGGCTTAAATTTTGTTCCTGGGCAGAAAAGAGTTTCTGGGAGCTTCAGTTTCCTTCCACAGTCCAAACTCACACAGGTCAGGTGACCTAGAAAACATAACTTGCCCATAGGTTAAATGTGTTTGTGTTTTATCCTGACATCGATGCATCTGTGAACTGTATTGATCAAAAACTTTATTTGTGGACGGGAGAACCTCAGACCAAACTTGATAAGACTTATATACAATACTGAAAAATATATATTGTTTGGTTTTGTGTTGTTGCACTGGTCTATGTTGTGAGCGCGCCGCGGTCGGTCCGGGCGCTGCTCTTCCGCGGGTTACGCTTCTTGCGTTCCGTCGGCATTACGTTGTCAACTGGCATTTGGGTCGGGGTCGTTTGCTTCGCGGTGCATCTGGGAGTTTTTGTTTTCTTTTTTTTTTATTTGATTTTTTTTTTTAATACTGGGGTTCTTGCCTGCTTGTTGCTGGGGTAGGTGTGGCACAGTCGTGGCGTCCCACTCTCACTAACAACTACATTCTTTAACAGGCTTATGCGCACACACATGTACACACACACACATACAGACACATTC
>NC_060152.1:3182044-3183195 GCF_021292245.1 Micropterus dolomieu
CTGCAACACGTTCCAAAAAAGCTGGGACAGGGGCAACAAAAGACTGGGAAAGTTGAGGATTGCTCAAAAAACACCTGAGAAACAGGTGAGTGTCATGATTGGGTATAAAAGGAGCATTACCGAAAGACTCAGTCATTCACAAGCAAGGATGGGACGAGGTTCACCACTTTGTGAACAATTGCATGAGCAAATAGCCCAACAGAAGAATCAGAATTCAGAGAATCTGGAGAAATCTCTGCACGTAAGCGGCAAGGCCGAAAACCAACATTGAATGCCCGTGACCTTCGATCTCTCAGGCAGCACTGCATTAAAAACCGACATCAATGTGTAAAGGATATTACCACATATGCTCAGGAACACAGAAAACCATTGTCAGTTAACGCAGTTCGTCGCTACATCAACAAGTGCAAGTTAAAACTCTCCCATGCAAAGCGAAAGCCATATATCAACAACAGCCAGAAACACCGCCGGCTTCTCTGGGCCCAAGCTCATCTGAGATGGACTGACGCAAAGTGGAAAAGTGTGCAGTGGTCTGACGAGTCCACATTTCAAATTGTTTTTGGAAATTCTGGACGTCGTGTCCTCCGGGCCAAAGAGGAAAAGGACCATCCGGATTGTTATCAGCACAAAGTTCAAAAACCAGCATTTGTGATGGTATGGGGGTGTGTTAGTGCCCATGGCATGGGTAACTTGCACGTCTGTGAAGGCACCATTAATGCTGAAAGGTACATACAGGTTTTGGACCAACATATGCTGCCATCCAAGCAACGTCTTCTTCAGGGACGTCCCTGTTTATTTCAGCAAGACAATGCCAAGGTGGGGTGCTGGGTGGGGGGGGAGCACTGGTCTATGTTGTGTGCGTGCCGCGGTCGGTCCGGGCGCTGCTCTTCCGCGGGTTACGCTTCTTGCGTTCCGTCGGCATTACGTTGTCAACTGGCATTTGGGTCGGGGTCGTTTGCTTCGCGGTGCATCTGGGAGTTTTTGTTTTCTTTTTTTTTAATTTGATTTTTTTTTTTAATACTGGGGTTCTTGCCTGCTTGTTGCTGGGGTAGGTGTGGCACAGTCGTGGCGTCCCACTCTCACTAACAACTACATTCTTTAACAGGCTTATGCGCACACACATGTACACACACACACATACAGACACATTC
>NC_060152.1:3183295-3194709 GCF_021292245.1 Micropterus dolomieu
ACCAAGCTGTCTGCAGAAAACCAGAATGTGACAACACAAAACGCCAAGCTGACTGCAGAAAACCAGAACCTGACATCACAAAAAATGAAGCTGGAGTCACAGAGGAAAAACTTAACGGAACAGATACGGAACATGGAGACAAAGTGGAATGAGCTCAACGTCAGTCGAGCTCAGTGGAGCATTGATGCCTACTGCCCAAAACCACAAAACCAAAGTATGTTCAGATCCCATAATTAAAGTAAAAAATAGTAATAATTTTACAATGCAGTAATGATGTTTATTGGTTTGTCTCTGTTGTTTCAGACAGACAGTGTAAAGCTTGTCAGGATGGCTGGTTACCCTCCCAGTCCAGCTGCTATGGGATTAATAACCCTGATGTTTCTGGTCAGAAAACCTGGGAAGAAGCTCGAGAAAACTGCACAGGAAAGATTTCAGATCTGGTTGTTATAGCTGATCAAACGGAGAAGGTAACGAGAAGACAGCCTATATTCAAAGAAAGTTTATTTTGTGTAGTTCTGAACACACTGAGTCTGTAGGCCACAGTGTGTTAATTTAAGTATAGTGTTTAAATATCTGATAACTGTCTCTCTGTTGTCAGACATTCATCAGTAATAACAGTTGGGGCAGTTCAGGAACCAAGGGATACTGGATTGGTCTGAGAGCTGAAGATGGGAAATGGAAGTGGGTCGATGGAAGTGATCTGACTGAAAAGTAAGAGACACATTCATAAACATTTTGAAGCATAAAATCTATCAGCCTGCATCTAAACATCATGTTCTTCCCTCAGCTCCTGGATACAACAACCTGCTACCAACGGTCAGTGTGTAATTTCTGTCCAGACAGAAGGATGGAAATCAGTGAGCTGTGGTGCCAGAAACAGATGGATCTGCAAAAAGAAGGCTTTATCTCTTTAAACACTGCAGTCATACAACTGACTTGTACTTCACAAAAAAAAATAAATGTAATTTTTAAAGCAAAAAGGAAACAATTTAATCAAAGTGAATAATTTTTCAAACTTGTGTGTGTGTCTAAAAAACCCCCAGACACTCTAGTGATACAATTCAGGTTGTTTCAGTTTTCCACCTCCTTGTCTCATCCAGTACAGTCCCAAACTGTCCTGTGTCTGTCTAACAGGGATGCTACTATATCAAAAAGACACAAATGTATGCCAGTGCACAGCAGAGTACAGGGTAGATAGATTTTGGTAAATAAAAATACGACTTTATTCCTATTAAATTGCAATTTCATTCTTGTAATAGTATAACTTTTTTCTCAAATTATTACAACTTATTATTATTCTTGAAATATGTGATATGTGGGAGAGATTTTGAATGTGCAGAAAGTTTAGAACATGAACATAAAACTTGCTGAAACACAGGAGCTAAAGTTCAGGGGTTTATAAATGAATTTTTATTAATTGTTGACGTGAATATGTGCCACAGGCTAAATCTTTTAGAGATTACTTAGAAAAGTTGATCTCAAGGGCATCACTTTGTGTTGCAAAGTGGTGGGGACTGAGGGGCTCAGATTAGGGCTGTGGAGAGACACTTGTGAGACACCACGAAATGCGATATTAGTTTCACAAGAACGAGAGGGAAAGTTCCTTAATCAGTGTTTTAAAGATATCTTCAATGCAGAGACAAGGTAAGAGGTGTCTGGAGGGACCTTCCCCAAACACTTCATTTCCTGCATTCTGGTGAAAGTTTCTGCACCAATTTATGGTGGAAATGTTTTTATTTATGTAAAAGGAAACACAAAATTCAGGTGGCAGCTGACATTTCAAAATATATAAAACATCAGTCAGTGCAGCTCTCAGGCATTCTGTGCTGCTTTCAGATCTGTTTCTCTTGAGATCAACTTTTCTCATGTAATATCATCCCTGCTGAGGCAACACACATGTAGGCAGGATTTAGTCTTCCCTCCTTTGTCATGTTCCAAGGGAGAGAACGGAGTCAAGAAGTTGTTTAAATTACTGATTGTAATTGATTGATGTTTTTGGGTCATTTTATAAATCAGTAACTTGTTTTGGGTTTTTTTTTTTTTTTGCTTAAATTACTTTTTTTAAACAATGCATCAAGTTGTTTCTTCTATATTTTAATTGCATTGCATGTTTTTTTATTGTGCAAATAAACCTTTCTAAAGGCATTTTCATTTGTTATTTGACTGCAAGTTATATTTCAGAAGAGTCAAAAGAGGATTGTAGAGGACAATAGGACTTTTTTCCCCCACATAAAAAAGCTACTTTTGTATATATGTGTTAAATGTATTTTCTGAGATGATACAAAAAGGGATTAAGATCAATGTGTGGATTTGGAAAAGAAAGCTGCATGAAATTATAAACTAACTGTGAAATGGATAGAAAGAGTGTTCTTGTCAGTACGGAACTAAACATGATAAACTGATAATTTTTTGGCATTAATAGCTGGGCCCATAAGCGGAGATAGCGTGCGTACATGGGGGCATCCGACCCAGGGGCCCGGCTACGTGGGCCGCCAATGTGTTGTCATTTGCTTGTGGACACAATCACAGCAGAGAATTGCATGCAGGCATTAACCACTATAAAAAAACAAACAAACAAAAAACAGTGCAGCCATTATTATCAAACGAAACAGGCACTTCACTCCTAGTTTCAATAGTAAACCTCCATGAGAATGACAATTACCAAAAAAAACCCTCAATATTCTAAGCAGACATTTTTTAAAAACTCCCTTCACCGCCATGCATCATGGGAATTCTTAGGCTGCTATATATAACCCCGGACTCACACAGGCGGCGTGTGGGCCGTAGTTTCAATATTATGTAGCTGCAGTACCAGAGGCTGCAGTTCTAGGACCGTAGTTTTTTTGCGACAGCGCCATCTAGTGGAGTGGTGGTGGTAATGCACAGCAACATGGCCGACGTGCGCAGCTGTAGGGTTAACCGGTCGACATGCATATAACCAATAAAATATGTTCAGGCACACACTCGGTGATGGTTAGGGTAAGGATTATTGGCTTCGCGGGGCTGTCAAGAGTAACATAGCTAGCTACCCAGCCAGCTAGCTGGCAGTATCAAAGTAAACAAGGGTCCTAGATATGCAGTTCCGGTCCTAGGATTGCGATCCTGAAACTGCAACCTCATACTACTCCGTGGTTTAGTTCCTTCCTCAACTTCCACTGGAAGCCTAGTGTTTCAGCAGCGGAGCGTGCAGCCTGCCCCACGATAATGATTTAACGATTTAACATGACCTTTTTGTGCTTCTGCTACATTATTTACAGCTCTATAGCCATTTTCCATTACCAGTACCAGCTCAACTCGCCTCGCCTCGACTCGATTTGGCTGTTTCCCATTACAGATAGTACCCAGACGCCACACACAACTGCCGCGATGTAATATTGTGTAGTAGTGTGCGACACACACACCAGCGACCCGCAAACAGCTGTCTCTGGATTTAAGTTAAAACGTATCAACATTCCTCAGAATGTAAAGACAGATAAGCGGTATGAAAACCAATGTTGATGCAGTGAATAGTGAGGATTCTCTCTGACTAATTAACTATCTGCTGTGTTTTCACGTCACATTTTGCCTCAACTCGCTTGGAATTACCTCAAAGGAGGTGATCCAAAAAAAGGCGAGCTGAGGCTAGTGAAGCTGCTACCGTGCAGTGGAAAAGCGACTTATGTCATCAGCTTTCACTCCGATCTGCAGAGCCCACAGGGAGCATTTCAGAATAAGAGGGTTTTGCCTTCCTGATTTTCTTGACATCTTTAGATTTTGTTGATTTAGTGATAAGTGCTATAGCTTTTTGACCTTCTGCTATGATTAAGTATTATGTAGTTAAATTGTTTCTTTTTTGTCTTTTTTAACTGTGTTTATTGTTGATGTACAATCGGGGGTCTGCATAGGGTATTTTATTTTGAAAGTAGCAACGTTATGGGATTAATATCCTGCCTTGATTCAAAACTGAAAATGAAGTTCTGAAAGGTTGAAACTAAGTGTTTGAAAACTCAAAATCTTAAAAAAAAAGTTTTGTAAGATTGAAAACCAAGATTTGCAAGCTTGCAAAATGTAAAAAAATGAAAAAATCTCTGCAAACATTATGTTGTTTTTGAATTTTACTTCTTCAGAACAATTTATCAGAGTTTCAAATTTGTCAGTGTTCTCCCAGTAAATTAGTTTGTTTTCCAGGTTTGAAACCTGAAAACTGGTGTGTGAATGTGTGAAAAAAAGTTTTGAAACTCTGAAAACTGAGGTTCAAAAAGGTGAAACTTTATTACATTACATTACATTTGCACTCCTATTGCAGACTATTTTTTCAGAGCTCCCACTTTGCGGAGATACGCCTACACAGTTGCGAGCTTGCGACTCACGTCATTTGTGGCAGCGCTGTCATGCAGCTCTGTTCTGAAACTCTGAAATTCAGACTAGTGTTGTGTCGTTCAATGAATGTTTCGTTCATAAGACCTAATCGTTTGTATGACTCGGGAGGAACTGGTTGTCTCAGTGAGTGGCCTAAAGCACTGAAGACAAGGCAGCATGCTGTGGTCATCACTCACAGGAGGACGAAAAGAAGGAGGAGGAGGAGGAGGAGGAGAGCAACAGAAAAAATAACTTCAAAACAACAGAATAAATACCTTTTAATCCACCACACGTCTAACACACGTCTGTGTTATTAGAGCATGGGAGAACAGTGGATACTTTTAATATAGCCCACACCCATAATATTACTGTGTAGCTACAGAATAACAGGTGGAGAACATCATGCAAGATTTGTTTTTTACAACAGTCTGCATAGCTTCATCTATTGTGTGTTAGGAATGAAAATAAATCCTAGGCTCCTCTGTACCCCGTTTACATTCAAGGTTAGCTGTGTTTGTCATATACAGTATATTTCACATTATTACATTACTGTATAACTTGAGAAAGGTAAGTTTGTTTTCTACTCCAGCCTGCCTAAAGAGCTGTTGCAGTGCAGGTTGATAATGGACTTGTTTCTCAGTGTATTATTTTAAATCATGCAATAAGGAAGAAGAAATGTGTAATACAAATGTGGCTGGCCTTCTGAAGGGGGCGACCAAATCATTTGTTTTCTACTGAATTCAGTCCATTAGTATATTATTTTGGAGAAAAACACCTTAATGAATTAATAGATGCTAAAGGAGGTCATTCTTTCTTGTAAAGCGTTCAGCTCTGTTTACTAGCACTGTAACTAGAAAGCAAGGGCATCACTTTGTGTTGTAAAGTGGGGTGGGGTAAAGCTGGGTGAGGACATTAAATATAAACTGGTGTAAATAAGATCATATTAATCAAGCATATGTGTATTAACATGTATTTTAGGCCACTAGAGTCCCTTCACAAAACATATTATTTACTCCTATGTTGAAAAAACAACATTGTCAAAAACTGAAAGTAGAAGTACACTAAAGAGCAACATCAGCGACACTTTGCAGCTTGAGACTTTCCTTAAAGCCGTCACACAGGACTGCAGCAGGATTTTAAACATTTGTTCAAGATGAACAGAAAACCACTGAAGGAAACTGGTACTTCAAATAATTGAACTGTTACCTGCAGGTAAGACATTTTTTTTGTCTACATTTTCTTTGTTTGCAATGTATGAAGCTTCTGATCTTATTACAACACCTGAGCACTGTACAAAATGTTATGTTTTTTTATCTGCTGGAAGGATACTTTCTAAGAAACTGAAAATGAATGACATGCTCATCTTCCTCTGATGCTTTGAATGACTGCTAGAATTGCTTTTATGACGTTGAAATTGATTATAAGACATCTTTTGAATCATGATTTATCCAGTGTGTTCAACAATGTTGTTGTCTTGTACAGTGCATTTGCGTACCTATAAAACAAATAAATATGACAAACAGAAAGAACAAATAAAATGTATTATTATTACTGTGGGGAGTGGCTCTGCATTTAACCATTAGCATTTGATCTGTATGTCTTTCAGAGGTAATTGAGGACGAAGCTGACTAAAATGCTGCAGCAGGCACTTTAGATAAAATCACTTCAGGTGCATTTTGAACACAATACATTTCACAAATGCAATATGGTGAAGCTTGAGATTTATTTATCACTCTGACTTCTACATCTGTGGCAGTGTGTTGGGATTTACTGTGATCAAAGCAGAACTAAAAATGATAAACTTTTCAAATTGGCACACTGTAAACTCTTACAATGCTCTGCTATTGAACTTCATGCTATTTTTCTGAACGGACAGAAGAACACAGAACTGACCATTAGTTTTAAAAATGTAAAGTAGTGTTTATCTGCCTGTATACTTTCTGAAACGTTACATGGAGACAAACTGGAATGAGCACAATGTCAGGTGAGCTCAGTGGAGCATTGTTGTCTACTGCCCGAAAGAACAGAGAAAGTTCACATTTCATTAATAAGGTTAAAAATAACAACTAAACAGAAAATCTAACAATGCAGTAATGTTGTTTATTGGTTGGTCTCTGTTGTTTCAGACAGACAGTGTAAAGCAGTGGTCGGCAATAGGCGGCCCCAGGCCAGATTGCTAACAGAAATATAAATAAATTGATAGCTAGTGTTGAAATAGATCTCAGTCATGACAGCTACAGTAACTAACACAGTCACTTAAGAGGAAGTGATTGTGGCTCCAAAATAAAAGCGCAAGAGTTTTTTGCAGCAATGCTTTTGTAGTGGATCAGCCAGTATGGATTTGTTCATTTTATATCAAATAAATTTGGAGATCCCAAATTCTTTTTCTCTCAGCCTATCAGAACTGTAGGGAGGGCAGGAAACCCTAAACTACGCCTCCACACACGTAGCCATGGCAACTGACCTTCCTCTTTGTTTAATTTCCTCACATCAAAGTATATTCTCTCACAGCCAGTCGTGAATTGGTGAGAAACTCCAGACGCAGTCCACACAAAGGAATACTGTCTCCTCAAAGCTAACCTTGCATTACCTTGTTTAGTTAAATAATCTTTGTTAAGTTACTAAACAGGTCTCTCCACTCCATTAGAGTGGCTATATTGCCGTGTTATTGCTATTGAAAAGAAGACTCCATATAATTTGGTTTCGCAGTGTTTTAATTTTCAGAAATTGTTTTTAACTAATGCTTTATTTCCAGCTCCTTCTGACTTATACTTCAGATGATATATGATATGTACCGAAATGTTATCCTGTGTTAAATTATTAATTTCCCCAGCTCCTGAGCAAATGATTGTTTAAAGAAATAGTCATTTGCTATCTTCAGTCTCCTCATGGAACCAGAGTATTACATGCTAGCGTTCGAAAATGCCGTTTCTGATGCGTAATTGTCACTCCTAACGGGAATCCCTCACAGTACATACTGAGCTAAACATGCCAAAATTTGCCGACCCCTGGTGTAAAGCTTGTCAGGATGGCTGGTTACCCTCCCAGTCCAGCTGCTATGTGATTAATGACGCTGATGTTTCTGGTCAGAAAACCTGGAAAGAAGATCAAGAAAACTGCAGAGGAAAGATTTTAGATTTGGTTGTTATAGCTGATCAAACAGAGAAGGTAACTGTGAACATTTTATGTCTATCTCTGCATGCGTTTATTGAAGTACAGTGTTTAAATATCTGACATCTGTCTCTCAATTGTTGATGTGACATTCATCAGTGATAACTGTTGGATTTGGTCTTATGACACGCCTGGTCTAGTTTTTATAGAAGTTCTTTGGACAAATAAAACCTCTTAAACCCCGCAGGGTCGCTGCTTCTGCTGCTTCAGCTGCTTCAGCTGCTTCTGCTTAGATCAAATATTAATGTTTATCATTGTGTCAGTATGGACATGCTACACATCGGTTAGATTCTCCACAGTTCAGTCGTTCAGTTCATTTAACAGAAACAACGAGCCCCAAAGTTTAATTCTTATAGATTTACCGGTGTAACCTGCATGGTAGGCCTACAAGAGATGAAAAGAAAAAAAGTGCTGACTGCTGTTACCTCTGAAGCCTCTTAAGTCCAAATGTGTCCTTTCTTGATTATTTATATTCCTTTAGTCTGTGGGGGTCCACCCATCAAAAGAATCAAAACAGCTTTTCATAAAGATCTGTTCAAATTGTGAATCCTGTCATGTGAAGTCCATCGCTGTCTGCTAACTTCTGCCACACTCCTCTCATCCTGCACCGTGGTGATGTTTTCGTTATGTATCTGCCTTCAATTATGAAAGCGCACAAGTCGTCTGTCGGTATGTGTGCAGTTAGAAATTGGATTATGATGGCAATGTGAGTCTGACTACTGACACCAGCATTTAGGAAAATTCAGTCACTGGCCTAAAGAAAAACTGTTACATTTAAATTACTGATTTATTAATGAAATGATTAATAACTTTGAATGTAATTTTCTTCTGTTTTGTTAGATATGCAGTGTACCAGCAGAGTGATGAAACGGACCAACAAGACTGCTCAGTTTCCTGTTTCCTGTGTGACAGTTTACATTTTTACTAACTGTCCAACAGGAGGCGCTGCAGAACTTGTTATCAAGAGAATGTTCCAGGGTCTGGTTACTATTTGTGTTCTGATACACACAGATCAGCCAGAACATTATGACCACTGACAGGTGAAGCAAACTGCACTCATCATCTCGTTACCATGGAAAGTTTAACATTTTGTCCAGGGTCAGAGGATCTCTGAAACTGCAGCTCTTGTGGGGTTTTCCCGGTCTGCAGTGGTCAGTACCTACTGAAAGTGGTCGACAAAAGGAAATCATGGGCAGCCTCACTGTTGCGCGTGGGGAGCGAAGGCTGGCCCGTGTGTTCTGATTGAACAGATGAGCTACTGAAGGTCAAATTGCTGAAAAAGTTCAAACAAAAGGTGTCCGAACACACAGTGCATCACAATGTATTTTGTACAGCCGCAGACCAGTCAGGGTGCCCAGGCTGACCCTGGTTACAGACTGAGATGGACATCTTTGCAGAGTGGTGCAAGCAGAACTGTCTTGACCTCAACCTCTCTAAAACAAAGGAACTGGTTGTTGACTTCCGCAAAAATGTTTCCATCATCCCCACTCTGTTAGTCAACAACCGGCCGATAGAAAGGGTTGAATCATATAGAGACCTCGGGACAATAATTGATCACAAACTTACCTTCCAGCCAAACAGTGAAAACATTTTCTGCACCTCTTTTTCTTGAGGAAGCTCCGCAGACTTCAGGTTCATCAGTCAGTCCTGATAGCTTTCCGCAAATGCTTCATATAATCAGCCAATCAACACATCAGCCTGGATTGGATCATTATCCAACATCCATCGCAACACACTAAACAAAATCATAAGAATGAGCAGTAAAATAATCGGACAGGTGCAGGAACCACTTATCAGTATTTACTACAGGAGGACTAAACTAAAAGGAACACAAATAGCCTCAGACACCACTCACACACTGCACAGCCACTACAGTCTTCTACCCTCAGGCCAGAGATACAGATCACTCACAGTCAGGACCAAGAGAGCCATGACAAGTTTTGTTACTATGTCCATTAGAAACATGTGTGTGTGGATTTGTGATTTATTTAATTTCTTTATTTATATATTTCTTATTTCTATATCTTTTTAATGTTTACTGCCTATTTATCACGTATTTATTGCACTTTGCAAGCTTTACTTATTTATATAGAACTGTTTTTTATATATATACGTGTGTGTGTGTGTGTGTGTGTGTGTGTGTGTGTGTGTGTGTGTGTGTGTGGAACCGTACACGCATTGATGCTCAGCATGACTGAAGTTCCTAATGGATAAATAAAGTTCTTTGAATTGAATTGGTCCACTGCCCTACAATGGGCAACTGAGAGTCAGAACTGGACCATGGAGCAAGGAAAGAAGGCGGTCTGGTCTGATGAATCACATTTGCTTTTGCATTAGGTTGATGGCCAGGTGCTTGTAAGTCGCTTATCTGGGAACACATGGCACCAGATGCACTGTGGGAAGAAGGCAAGCCGACGGAGGCAGTCTGATGCTTTGACCAATGTCCTGCTGGGAATCCTTGGGTCTTGCCATCTTGTAATGTGGATGTTACTTTGCCATGTACCACCTACCTAAGCATTGTTGCAGACCATGTACACCCTTTCATAGAAAAGGTTTCCCTGATGGCAGTGGCCTCTTTCAGCAGGATAATGTGCCCTGCCATAAAAGGACAAATGCTTCAGGAACGGTTTGAGGATCACAACAAGTTCAAGGTGTTGACTCGGCCTCAAATTCCCCAGATCTCAATCGAGCATCTGTGGGATGTGGTGGACAAACACGTCTGATGCATGGAGGCCCTACCTCACATCTTACAGGACTTAAAGGATCTGATGTTAAAGTCCTGGTCTCAGATACCACAGCACACCTTCAGAGGTGTAGTGGAGTCCACGCCTCGACTGGTCAGGGCTGTTATGGCTGCAAAAGGGGGACCTACAGGTGGTCACAATGTTGTTGCTGATTGGTGAATACAATACTTGCAGGTACAGGTGACGGTTATGTGTTATCTGTTTATGTCAAAGCAATCATTAGGTTGGGATAAATAATCAACATAAGTTATCAGTTCTCTGACACCAATATCATAATATGTTCTGTTCTGTTACTGAGGTGCTTTCTTTCTTTCTTGCAGGTCAAACGTTGGCCTCTTTACAGCAGTTTGACTTTAAAATGATGCTGCAGGTGTTAATGTTGCTGAGACGGTGTTAAAAAGACAAAGACTGTACTTTGGTACACTTTGTTTCTTCTCAGCTGTGCATAAAACTCTAAACTCAGGCTGTTGTAGAGAATAAATGCAACAAATCACTGATTCCTCCTTTGTATAAAATAGCTTTTACATTTTCCTCTTCAGGTAAATATGATGTTTCCGACATATATATTCTTTTCAATATTACAGGTATCACAAATATCCGTGGTAAAACTGATGATCTTGTTGTTATTGTATATCTCTGTGTTTTCATATCTTACACTGTGTCTGCAAGACATTTGCCAACAACCTAATTTATCAAGAACAGCTCTAACACACAGCTCCCCCTCAAAACATGATGTTTTACATTTCTGCTATCGATCTGCTGGCCCAGGTCCTCTTTTTCTGCCTCCAGGCAAAAGGGGAAGTGAAAAAGGAAGGGGTTAAAAAAGTATGTATGAGTATGAGAAAACATTCTAACAGTGAAGTAAATGTCTCATTCTGACAGTGAAGGATTGTATCTTTGTGCTTTTGTCATATTCTGTGGGTTGATCAAATGTTAAGAGAATAAAGTCTTATTCTATTTTGCTGAAAATTACAACAATGTTGTTATTATACAGTTGATTAGAGCACAGACCCCCATTTGATAAGATTATGTCCCAGGATTCCCCATCTGATAGGATTTTGGTGTTTAGATGTTTTCTTACAGAAAGAGTATAAAAACCCATGACCAAAATAGTCATATGTTCTGTAACTGTGTTACTTATGGATGGAATAATAGTGAAAA
>NC_060152.1:3194729-3195511 GCF_021292245.1 Micropterus dolomieu
TACTTTAACTTGTGATCTTATTAAAATACATCATACACTGTAAGACATTGCATGTTTCATTCAAAAACTAAAAAAAACTAGGCTAAACCTGTGGTTCTTGTTTTGGTTTTCATGTCAAGGACCCCCAAACTGACAAATTAGAGCACAGACCCCATTTGATAAGATTATGTCCCAGGATTCCCCATCTGATAGGATTTTGGCGTTTAGATGTTTTCTTACAGAAAGAGTATAAAAACCCATGACCAAAATAGTCATATGTTCTGCAACCTGTTCTCATGCTCAGGCGTCACATATACACGTTTTGGAAAAGCCGTGTCTATTGTGTATGGTGGACGCCCCCAGGTACGTGTGACTAGCTAGCTAGCTAGCGATGTTTTTGTTTAAGGAGTTGACAGCCCCCTGAGGCAACTTCCCTAACCTCCACCATGGCATTAGTTAGTGCCTAAACCTAAGTCAGTAAATATATGCATGTCGACAGGCTAACCCTACAGCTGTGCACACGGCCGATGTGCTAGCAGGTAGGGTTAACCTCCTTTGTGTTGCAACGCTATTGCAAACTGCAGCGTATCATATACACGCAAAATCGTCGTTTTGTGTACAATAGATACGACTTTTCCAAAGCGTGTATATGTGATGCATGAGATGCGATCGGGTTGAATTAAAAGATTTCACTTTTTGTTGGGCACCCCCTGGAAACCCCTCAAGGACCCCTAGAGGTCCTCGGACCCCACTGGCCTAAACCAACCACAACACATACAATTGTACGAGGCCGACAGAAAAAA
>NC_060152.1:3195531-3203375 GCF_021292245.1 Micropterus dolomieu
CTTTTTCTGCCTCCAGGCAAAAGGGGAAGTGAAAAAGGAAGGGGTTAAAAAAGTATGTATGAGTATGAGAAAACATTCTAACAGTGAAGTAAATGTCTCATTCTGACAGTGAAGGATTGTATCTTTGTGCTTCTGTTAGTCATATTCTGTGGGTTGATCAAATGTTATGAGAATAACGTCTTATTCTATTTTGCTGAAAATTACAACAATGTTGTTATTATACAGTTGCACAAGCTAATACTTTAACTTATGATCTTATTAAAATACATCATACACTGTAAGACATTGCATGTTTCATTCAAAAACTAAAAAAAACTAGGCTAAACCTGTGGTTCTTGTTTTGGTTTTCATGTCAAGGACCCCCAAACTGACAAATTAGACCCCATTTGATAAGATTATGTCCCAGGATTCCCCATCTGATAGGATTTTGGCGTTTAGATGTTTTCTTACAGAAAGAGTATAAAAACCCATGACCTAAATAGTCATATGTTCTGTAACTGTGTTACTTATGGATGGAATAATAGTAAAAATAAACAGCCTGTTCTCATGCTCAGGCGTCACATATACACGCTTTGGAAAAGCCGTGTCTATTGTACACAAATTTGTGCGTGTATGGTGGACGCCCCCAGGTACGTGTGTATGAGACGCCCCGGGGTGACTAGCTAGCTAGCTAGCGATGTTTTTGTTTAAGGAGTTGACAGCCCCCTGAGGCAACTTCCCTAACCTCCACCATGGCATTAGTTAGTGCCTAAACCTAAGTCAGTAAATATATGCATGTCGACAGGCTAACCCTACAGCTGTGCACACGGCCGATGTGCTAGCAGGTAGGGTTAACCTCCTTTGTGTTGCAGCGCTATTGCAAACTGCAGCGTATCATATACACGCAAAATCGTCGTTTTGTGTACAATAGACATGACTTTTCCAAAGCGTGTATATGTGATGCATGAGATGCGATCGGGTTGAATTAAAAGATTTCACTTTTTGTTGGGGACCCCCTGGAAACCCCTCAAGGACCCCTAGAGGTCCTCGGACCCCACTGGCCTAAACCAACCACAACACATACAATTGTACGAGGCCGACAGAAAAAACAATTAGAAACACAAGCTACAGAGTTTGCTCAAATGATTATCTATATATTCAAGCATCAATCACATCAAAAGTATCAACCAACGCAGCTGTTATCTGGTCAAAATGCATAAATTCAGTGACTTAGGTTTAGGTACTAACATTTCTGATGGTTGTGGTAAGGGTAGGGGCTTCGGGGGGCTGTCAACACCTTTATCACGAACCTAGATAGCTAGCTAGCTACCGCTACTTCCGGTCTGTACGGGACGCCCCAGAAACGCCCTGAGATGAGAACGGGCTCAAAATGAACATATTCATTTTCAATAATTTCTACGAGATATATTTTTATGTTTTCTAGTGAGAGATTAAGATAGTATGATTTGTGTATTACTCAGGGTAACCAAAATTATTGTGTTTTCTTATATTTATCTCTGATTTATTTTATAGGTAGAAGTTTATATGTTGGTCTATCATTTATTAAACTAGAAAAAACTTTATTAAACTTTTGGAGAAGGGCAGTTACAGGGGGTCTCTGCATGATCAGATAAGGAGACTGGAACAGGAAAACAGGTAGATGGGGGAGGATGAGGGCTGGACTGGGACAAAAAATCGGCCCTGACATTTTTGGCCGAGACGGCCCACCGAAATCGGTCGGACACCCCTCGCCAATACACTCGGTCCATTCGGTGTGATGAAACACTGACTTTTGCACAAGAATGGTGTGCATGACTACAACACAAGAGTATATTTTAATAGACCTACTATTTAGAAAAAATATTTACAGTTGAAATATTGAATAGGGGAGTCTAGTGGTTCTCCTCCAGAAGATTTTGAGCATTAATTGCATTCTGGAGACATTTTCTGCACCAATTTGTGGTAGAAATGTCATTTTTATAAAGGGAAGCACAAAGTACAGGTGGCAGGTGACAATTCACAATGTAAAAAAATAATAAAATTTTATGCAATAATCAGTACCTTATTATTATTTTTTGCTTAACAAATGCTTTCAAAAAGTGATGGCTACGTGTCCCCAGTGTACATGACCCTTCCTCCCTGCAGGTTGAGCTACTCCATGCTTACCGCTTCACCTCCATTCTCCTCCTGCTCTCTCTCTCACTCTGCTCACTTTGTGACTCCTCTTCTGCCCAGCTCTTTTACTCCGGATGTTAAAGCTCCTGCTGTTATGGTTTGGCTTCGCCTTCCCCTCTTTTCCTCGTGTTCCCAGTGTTTCCCTTCCCTGCTGTCTCTGTCAGTCGTGTCTGCCTTGTCCTGTCTGTGTGTGTATGGGCGTGTCCGGGCCTGGCTCAGCTCCACCTGCAGCGCTCCGCACCTGTGGCTCATCACCCTCATCAACTCCAGCAGTCTTAAGCTCTGGTTCAGCTCCCACTCGTCGCCAGTTCGTCAGTTTACCTACAGTGGTATATTGCTCCGGCCACTCTACATATTTTGTTGAGTACTTCCTGCGATCTCCCCTAATGTCTTGTTTTTTCGTCTCACAGTTACCCCGTGTGCGGAGTCGCTGCCTATCTGCTCTCAGCCCGCTTGCCTGTCTGTCCGCCCGGACAGAAACCAGAAACACCGTTGTCGGATTCTCTCCGTGCCTGGAAATCCCCGCTACCTCTCCAACCCTTTGGCTCTCTCTCTGTGCACATTAATAAATTCAGCCTGTGTCCTCATACCATTGCGTCCGCACATGAATCCTTTTCAGTGGAACCTAACACCTGCAGCACCAGCCGCAAACAAACATATCGCTTATTTTCGCGCATTTGGCAACAGCCATCTGAAGAATGGGCTGTAATGCAAGAAACAGAGAGCTGAGGGGGTGGGGGCTAGTAAGAGATGTGATTGGGCCAGCCCAATGTCAGTATAGAAAATTACCCAATGGGCCGCTTTCCATGCTTTATGGGTCGATCGTGATTCGTGGAGTCGGAGAACGAAACATTGGGGTCAGAGGACGTGGGCCAATCATCCACTGACCTACACTTTTTATGACTTGAAGATGTATACTGGGTCAGGGAGAGATAGCGAGTCAGACTTCATGAACTGACCCAGCTTGTTGGTGGTCAGGGAAAGGAAGAATCAAAACCCAGAGCTCTGGAAGCTTTATTCATTTACTTGTAATAAAACTGATTAACAGAACACGCAGGACCAAGGACTACACATAGTTTAAAAAGGGTAATTTAAAGTCATGCTCCAACACTAGCCTATAAAGAAAATATAGTTGTAGCTACCAGCAGAGATTCAGCAGCGCACAGGAGCTGTACCGTCTGTTTGTCCTCGTTTTTCAACAAAAGTAGGATCGGACTGATAACTTTTAACAAAACAAAAGAAAATAAAACGCAAGTAAAGTTGCTGTTAAAGGGAAATCTGAGGTCGCAGCACTTCGCGTGTGTGGCTTGAAAACGAACAAGCCTTTGCTGCGCCGGGTTGAATCTTAGGGCGTTGCCGGGAGATGGGCAACGATGGACAAGAGAGCGAACACGCGCATGTGTCGCTGTTTTTGTCTGTTGGGGCGTGGTTCCCAGAGGGCAGTCCTTTGTTCCCCTGAGGCAGGGCTTGTCTTTTCTTTAACTTTTAATGTCTTATCAAAAGAAAAATCTATTTGCGCATATTGTAATCAAATATCTTCCCACAATCAAACCTTAATTATCAAACGGTTATACCATTCTTAGTTTTAAGCTTTTGATAAAAGGAAAACAATTATCAGTAGTTAGACCTTAAAAGGTTAGCATTTCATAGGAATCACAGATGAGAGGAACTTAACTAGCTTTCTGGATATATTGGCGGTTACATGTTCTTAGAGAATATAAGCAAGATACATCAGATTATGGACAAGATAAATACAGAGTGACATTTATACATTAAAGGACATTTCAGACGATGGCATGTAATACTTATTTTGTTCACTTGGGGGAGCTTGGGGTATATGACGATAGCTCTGATTAATCCTAAAACAATCTTCTTAGGAGCTGGGGAATTTAGTCATTTTTAACCTTAAATTCAAGCTGGAAAATTAATAGTATAGGATGACATTTCTTTATCATCATTTCTAAAGGAAGTGTCAGAAAGTGTTGTGAACAAAGCTTTGGTTACACATAAAATGAATAAAGTCAGGTGACCTAGCTGAAAATTAAAACACTGCAAAATTAACTTATTTAGATTCTTTTCAACAACAAATAACACCAACATGGTAACATAACTACTCAAATGGCGTGTAGAGACCTAATCAAGTAACTAAAAGATTATTTAATTAAACAAGATAATGGCAAGTTATGAGGAGACAGTATTCCTATGTCCACACAAAGGAATGTGTCCTTTCTCCGGCGTCTCGAGTTTCTCACACCTGGGCGTGATGAGGAGAATATCCTTTGATGTGAGGTAATTAAAAAGACAAGAAGGTCAGTTGCCGTGGTTACGTGTGTGGGGGCAGTTTAGGGTTTCCTGCCCTCTCTTACGAAGAGTTTTGATAGGCTGTTCATGAGAACGCTAATCTCTGGTCAGTGTTCCTTTGTCATTTTAACAGTCAGGCACCGAGGCTTATCACGGCTGCTGCCAAAGGTGGCCAGTTTTACGATCAGACTGCCCAGATACAGCAAACCTTTCACCTCTTCTTTGGAGTCGCTTCGACTGTCTGTTGAGTTGATATCTCACCCCCTCCTCCAAGAATTTGGAGTAGTCCAAATGTATTTGATTTAAAATGCACAAATCCACACTGTTTGTTCACAACACTGGCGTATGTCCAGGATGAGTTCCTTTGTCTTTGTGATGTTGAGGAGGAGGTGACTGTCTTTACACAATTGTGTGAAGTGTGCAATGGATTGGTGATATGATGTAACTGATTCTGTGTCAGAGAGGAGGGCGAGTATGGCTGAGTCATCAGAGTATTTGAAGTATTTTGTAATGGGAGAAGGGCTAATGCAGTCATTGGTGTAGAGAGTGTAAAGAAAGGGGCTCAGGACGCAGCCTTGGGGGGCTCCAGTGTTGACAGTAATGGTGGTGGATGTAGTGCTTCCCACCCTCACTGCCTGTGGTCTGTCAATGAGGAAATTATGGATCCAGCGAATGAGGAGAGGTGGCACATGCAGGTGGTGGAGTTTAGTAATCATGGTGTGACGTTGAATTGTGTTGAAAATTGTTTGCTGCAGACAAACAGTGTGGCTTTAAACAACTAAAGTAGAAAACTTGCCATCAACTCAGCATTCACCACTAACCAAACAACAACTGTCACAACTTCAAAGCAGAACTAAAAACCATTCTCTTCTCTGTGATATAATAAAATTGGTACACTGTAAACGTCATTCTTTTAGTCAGAGGGATTTTTAGAGAGCAGTTTAAAATATAACATTTCTCCCCCTGAGATGTAATCTAATTACTTATATTTGGACTAAAGATTTAATTTAAACAGAAATGAAAACAATATATTGAAATTTATTTTGTAAAGGATTTCTTAAATGTGCTTAAACAACTTTGGAATGTACTTTGAAATGTGCATGATAAATGTGAACTCCTTTGATCAAAATGTATAGCATTCTAATCCTGCACAGGAAAACCTCAGACAAACCTTGATAACACTAGAGATATACAGTAAAAATGTCAAATGTATTTTCTGTGTATATGATGAAAAAAGGATGGAGATCAATGTGTGGATTATTTAGCTGATTTAGAGGGTTTAGAAAAGAAGCTGCACGAAGTCAGAAACCGTTAAAGACACAAAGTGTTTTTGTCAGTACAGTGGTTAAACATGATAAACTGATTTTGTCTTTCTGTGAACATCAAAAATATGTTGATTTTCCCTGTGGCCAATTAGTCTACTGGATTGGATCATTGGAACTTTTCTAAAGACACAAGAGTAAGATGATTTTCTAAACACCATGAATAATAAAATGTGTCAGCTGGGATCTAACCATCACGTTCTTTCCTCAGCTACTGGACAGAAGCACCTTCTGTTGAAGCTCATTGTGTGATTTCTATCAGAGGGACACCTTCCAAGAGATGGAATGCTGTGAAGTGTGATGATGAATACTGTACTTAACATTCATACCAATGGAGCAAATTTGTATTGAATTGAACTGAATATCACAATAAAGAGACTAAAAGTGTTACTATCATCAAATGTGGATTTTCTTCTACTTTGAAAGGGCCACAATAATGAAATGTTGAATATCAAGATATGATGTGATTTAAGAGAGGAACCTGCAAATTGTTCAGTCTCCATAAAGCCTGTCAATTCAATTCAGCTTTATTGGCAAGAATGTAAAACAACAATATTGCCAAAGTTACAAATAAAATACAAAAGAACAATTCATTTCATACAGTTCATTAAATAAAGTAAATAAAACAAAAGGGTTTGTTTGGGTGTGTCTCCTCGTGTTGCCTTGATCTGGCTACCCACCTAAAAAGATACAAGAGAGAAGCAGAAGCCAGGAGAATAAACCGGATGTTCCCCACCGAACCATCCAAAGTGTACTCTCAGTGGCAGGGTAATAACACAAGATCAGATCCACCCAGGAATCTGAACAGTACTGGAAGAACATATGGGACAAAGAAGCATCCCACAACACCAATGCTCAGTGGCTAGTGGATCTAAGAACAGATCACAGTAATCTCCCAGAACAAGATCCAGTAACCATTACAACGGCAGACATCCAAGAAAGAGTGGCAGGTATGAAGAGCTTGACAGCCACAGGCCCTGACATAATCCACACCTACTGGCTGAAGAAACTAACTGCACTCCATAAACGTCTGGCAGCACTAATGAACCAACTGCTGATGGATGGGATCCACCCAGAATGGTTAACCCAAGGATGGACAGTCCTGATCATGAAGGATCCCCAGAAGGGAACAATCCCATCCAACTACCGGCCAATAACCTGCCTCTGCACAACATGGAAGCTCCTGTCAGGCATCATAGTGGCTAAGATGAGTAGCCTCATGGCTCAATACATGGACAGGGCCCAGAAGGGAATGGGCAGTATTACCAGAGGAGCCAAGCACCAAGACCAGGCAGACCAATCTGTGCACCGCTTGGATTGACTACAAGAAAGCTTACGACTCAATGCCACATACATGGATACTAGAATGCTTGGAAATTTACAAGATCAACAGGACACTAATAGCCTTCATCCAGAACTCAATGGGGCTGTGGAAAACAAGTCTGGAAGCCAACTCAAAGCCAATTGCACAAGTCACCATCAAGTGCGGCATATACCAAGGGGATGCACTATCACCGCTGCTGTTCTGCATAGGCCTGAACCCCCTCAGCCAGATCATCACAAAGACTGGCTACGGATACCGGTTCCGAAGTGGAACAACCATCACCTGCTCTACATGGATGACATCAAGCTGTATGCAAGAAATGAGCAAGACATCGACTCACTGATCCACACTACCAGGATCTACAGCAATAACACTGGAATGTTGTTCGGACTGGACAAGTGTGGTCTCATGGTATCAAAAAGAGCGAAGATGATCAGAACCAAGGGGATTGAACTACCAGAAGGCCACATTGCAGATGCTCAGGACAGCTACAAATACCTTGTGGTGCCGCAGGCTAACAGAAACCATGAGGAGGCAGCAAGGAAGTCCGCCACAGCCCAATACCTGCAAAAATTATGGCAGTTCCTTAAAAGTCAGCTGAATGGGAAAAACAAGATCCGAGCCATCAACACATACCCTGCATGCCCTGCCAGTCATCAGATACCCCACTGGTATAATAAACTGGCCAAAGGAGGAGATAGAGGCTACTGACATCAAGACAAAAAAGCTCCTCACAATGCATG
>NC_060152.1:3203475-3227805 GCF_021292245.1 Micropterus dolomieu
CAATAACTTCAGTTTTATCTGAGATTAACATTAGAAAATTACAGGTCATCCAGGTTTTAACATCCTGAAGGCACATTTGAAGTTTAGCTAACTGATGAGTTTCATCTGGCTTGATCGATAGATATAACTGAGTATCTTCTGCATAACAATGAAAGTTTATGGAATATTTCCTGATAATATTGCCCAAAGGCAATATATAAAGTGAAGAGGATTGGTCCGAGGACAGATCCTTGTGGAACTCCATGACTAACTTTGGCGTGCATGGAGGACTCAGCGTTAACATGTACAAACTGAAATCGATCTGATAAATAGGACTTAAACCAGCTTAGAGCAGTTCCTTTAATGCCAATGAAATGTTCCAGTCTCTGCAATAGGATCTGATTGTCAGTGGTTTCAAATGCAGCACTAAGATCTAATAAAACCAGTACAGAGACAAGTCCTTTGTCTGATGCAATAAGGAGGTCGTTAGTAATTTTCACCAGTGCTGTCTCTGTGCTATGATGAGCTCTAAATCCTGACTGAAAATCCTCAAATAAACTATTGCTCTGTAGAAAGTCACACAGCTGTTTAGCAACTGCTTTCTCCAGAACCTTAGAGAGAAATGGAAGGTTAGATATAGGTCTATAGTTGGCTAAAACATCCGGATCAAGTTTGGGCTTTTTCAGAAGAGGTTTAATTACCACTACTTTAAAGTACTGTGGTACATAGCCTGTTGATAGAGATAGATTGATCATATCTAGTATAGAAGTGCTGACTAAGGGTAAAACATCTTTAAGCAGCCTAGTCGGGATGGGGTCTAAGAGGCAGGTTGATGGATTAGATGAAGAAATTATTGAAGTTAGTTGATAAAGATTGAGGGAAGCAAAGCAGTCTAAACATATATCTGGTTCTACAGCTGTTTCTAAGGTTTCTGAGTTTAGAGATAAGTTGGTGCCAGTTGAGGGCAGGTCTTGGTGAATTTTGTTTCTAATAGTTAGAATTTTATCATTAAAGAAGCTCATGAAGTCGTAACTACTGAGAGCTATGGGAATACCTGGCTCAATAGAGCTGTGACTCTCTGTCAGCACTGGCTACAGTGCTGAAAAGAAACCTGGGGTTGTTCCTATTTTCCTCTATTAATGACGAGTAGTACGCTGCTCTGGCATTACGGAGGGCCTTCCTATAAGTTTTAAGACTATCTTGCCAAATTAAACGAGAATTTTCCAGTTTGGTGGAACGCCAATTCCTCTCAAGTTTCCGCGATATTTGCGAGTTTCAGTGTTATACCATGGAGCTAAGCGTCTTTGTTTTATTATTTTAATTTTTAGAGGGGCTACAGAGTCGAGTGTCATTCGCAGTGAGCCTGCTGCACTATCAACAAGATGATCGATTTGGGAGGGACTGAAATTAGCACAGGAGTCCTCTGTTACTTTGTGACTTGATAATGAATTTAGAGCTGATGGAATCGCATCCTTAAATTTAGCTACAGCACTATCAGACAGACATCTTGTATAGAAATTTTTGCCCAATGGCGAGTAGTTCAGCAATACAAACTCAAAAGTTATCAAACAGTGGTCGTACAAAGAGGGATTCTGTGAGAACACCACTAAACGTTCAATTTCAATACCATACACCAAAACAAGGTCGAGGGTGTGGTTAAAACAGTGAGTCGGTTCAGGTTCATGAACACTCTGAGAGAAGCCAATGGAATCTAACAGAGAGATAAACGCAGTACTGAAGCTGTCATTCTCAACGTCCACATGAATATTAAAATACCCTACAATAATAACTTTGTCCGTTTTAAGGACTAACTCTGCAAATTCAGATAAGAAATCAGAATACGGGCCAGGTGCTCGGTACACTATAACAAAAAGAATTGGTTGCAGTGATTTCCAACTTGGGTGCGAAAGACTAAGAACAAGGCTTTCAAATGAGTTATAGTTTAGTTTAGGTTTAGAGCTGATTAGTAGGCTAGAGTCGAAGATAGCTGCAACTCCACCTCCTCGGCCTGTGCCTCGAGGAATGTGAGTATTAATATGACTGGGAGGGGTGGATTCATTTAGGCTAACATATTCTCCATCACCCAGCCAGGTTTCAGTAAGACAAAATAAATCAATATCATAATCTGATATTAGTTCATTTACTAGTACAGCTTTAGAAGAGAGAGATCTGATGTTTAAGAGTCCACATTTAAGTCTCCTATTCGTTTGCACTATTGCTCTTGTGGTTTTAATTTTTATGAGGTTTTTATGCACAGCTCCTCTTCTGTTTACCTTTTTAAATCATTTCGATGGTCGGGGGGCAGACACCGTCACTATAGGATTTTCACTAAGTAACTCCTGAAATGGAGGAGCAGAGAAGTGTGTTAGACTGCGACTCTGCGTAGGGTTTTGGGTGGGTAACTGCTGAAAAAGAAGGGCAGAGAAGTGTGTTAGACTACGACTCTGCCTCCTGGTCTCAACTCTGGGTTGTCATGGAACAGCATGGAACAACATGGGAAGGAAAGCAGAAAGACAGGGTTAGACGAAGGAAAACAGAGATCTCTGCAGGAGTTATCCGGAGCTTGAGAGAAATTGTGGCACCAGGTTGGGAGCAATGACGATCAAGCGGAGATGGTGTGGAGAACCAGGGTTGATATACAGGCAGGGATGAGGCTGACTGCTGGCAGGTGTAACAGGCAGAGGAGGTGGCTGACGAGGTGCAGGTCATTGGCTGGGCTCAGGAGTGGAGGGAGAGAGAGGGAGACACAGGCAGGCAGAGTACAGGAAAACAAAACAGTGGGAGAAATAAAATGAGGAAAAAAACCAGGACACCCACCGTCAGCCGGGCTGACCCCACAATAATTTCTACTAGATATATTCTTCTGTTTTCTGTAGTCTATAAAGAAAACATAGTTGTAGCTCCTGGCAGAGATTCAGCAGTGCACAGGAGCCGTTGCCATTGTTACTACCAGTGGATCGCTTGTCTGTCGGTCCTCGTTTTTCAACATGAAATAAAAAATTATTTGTCTTTTCTGTTTATATTGTATGTTGCGTGATGTGAGCTGGTGGCAATCAGGTTTCCCCGTTGGGTATTAATAAAGTTTTTCTAATTGAATCTTTAAACTTTGCAGGTCGCACATGTAATTGGTAGTCAAAAAATGCTCGCACTGTCTCAAAAAATGGTTGCATGTCTGGAGTCCTGCAAAGTGTGAGATCATTCTAAGAACACCATAACCTTCTTAACACCAAACACCTCAGCAGACCGGCCTACAGTATCTGCAGAGTAAAGGGAATGAATTCCCACACAGATCGTAACAATAATAAAATGTTCAGTCTCATATTTTAAGGCCTTGCACTGTGTGGGTACTCAGTGATGCAGGGAAGGTTTTAGCTTCACCTCCCATCTCCATCTAATGGGCATCTTAACACTGCAACAGCCTGCTATTATCCACTGTTACAAGAGACTGGCACTGCTAACTGCATCTTAATCTGGAATAGCAGTGGATCTTAAGAAATGTGTAATAAAAGTATCAAAGTAACTTGCAGTACATGACAGTTTCTTTATTGTATGCGGTTTTTTTTGCATGAACTGCATCAGTTACTGTAGCTCAGAGAGACAGCAACATTTTGTATTATTTGACCCCCTGCAGTTTGCCTACAGGGCTAACAGGTCAGTGGATGATGCTGTCAACTTGGGACTGCACCACATCCTGCAACACCTCGACTCTCCAGGGACATATGCTAGGATCCTGTTTGTGGACTTCAGCTCGGCGTTCAACACCATCATCCCGGACATCCTCAGCACCAAACTCACCCAGCTCACTGTGCCAACCTCCACCTGTCAGTGGATCACAAATTTCCTGACTGACAAGAGTCAGCAGGTGAGGCTGGGGAACATCACATCCAGCACCCGGACTATCAGCACTGGCGTCCCCCAGGGGTGTGTGCTCTCCCCACTGCTCTTCTCCCTCTACACCAACGACTGCACCTCAGGAGACCCATCTGTCAAACTCCTGAAGTTTTCTGATGACACAACGGTCATCAGCCTCATCCGGGATGGTGATGAGTCGGCCTAAAGACGGGATGTTGATTAGCTGGCTCTCTGGTGCTGCCAGAACAACCTGGAGCTTAACACGCTCAAAACTGTGGAGATGATCGTGGACTTCAGGAGGAGCCCCCCGACTCTACCCCCCATCACCTTACTCAACAGTCCTGTGTCTGCTGTGGAATCCTTCAGGTTTCTGGGATCCACTATATCCCAGGACCTAAAGTGGGAGCCCAACACTGACACCATCATCAAGAAGGCCCAGAAGAGGATGTACTTCCTGCGTCAGCTCAGGAGGCTCAACCTGCTAAAGAACCTACTGATCCACTTCTACACAGCCATCATCCAGTCTGTCCTCTGCACCTCTATCGCTGTCTGGTTTGGATCTGCCACCAAAAAGGACAGGAGCAGACTACAATGGACAGTCAGGACTGCACAAAAGATCATTGGTGCATCGCTGCCCTCAATTCAGGACTTATACATTTCCAGAGTCAGAAAACCTCACTGCAGATCCATCTCACCCCGGACACAACCTGTTCCAGCTCCTCCCCTCTGGTAGGCGCTACAGAGCACTGTACGCCAAAACCAACAGACTCAGGAACAGTTTCTTCCCACAAGCCATCACTCTGATGAACAGCTGATTTCTGACTCACAGTGTCAGGAACAATTCTTGTGCAATAACCCAGTAACCCTGTCTCTAATCAGCCACCTGTTTACTGGTTTCCACTTATTACTTATTCACCATTCTCTATTTCAGTGCTGTTCATACTGTTGTTTTGTCATATTGTAGATACTGTATACCAATCCACCTCAAGTACATAACTATACAAAATACCTATACTTATTTATTCCAGTATCCTTTACACTATGCTTCATCGCACTGTGTACATGTGTACCTGTATATCACATCCACTTCCGACATGTACAAGCTCCTGCATCCTTTGCACTCTGCTCACTGCACTATTTGTCAATATGTCTACATTGTTTTTGGTCATAGTGTGTATATTTGTGTTGTCTACACTGAAGTCTGTGTCTGATTTTATTTTATTATTGTGATATTGTATTTTTGTATGAGTAAGCACATCGTGACCAATGTATTATCCTGAGTCAAATTCCTCATATGTGTACATTGGGATGGCAATTCGAGATTTCAAATAAATAGCTCAGACAAACACTTGTCTTTCCGTGAGTTTTATTCAAGTCTTGTGCAGAAGGACTCAGCAACACACGTGTGCCATGTACATGTATGCTCGAATGAGTGAGGAGAGCTCAGTGAGCCTGTTATTTATCCGGCTTTAGGGTCAATCATATCATCCCACAGAGACACTTTGTCCCTGAGGTCTGGATAACACAGAGAACAGAGATATTTTGACTGTTACGTTTACACAGATTCAGTGGCACATCACAGATGAGTCTCCCTGAGTCCACGGTTATTTATTTTATTTATTTATTTATTTGATTGGGACAGTACATGTTAATGAACAAACATGGAATACATGCATGTAAACATGTCGGATTGTAGCTACAAGCTAATTTCCATCCGTACTCCCACGGGCTAAGATCACAAAGGTCATAAAACATTACAGAATAAAATTTACATCTGCATCATTTATCATTAAATTATTAAAAGTCCTATACAATATTCACATAAAACTTAAAAATTCATTCAGTTCACAAATATCCATATACAATTAATAAAACAAACAAACAAAAAAAATGTTTGCAATATGTTTGGAATTCCCATTACATTTACTCCCTTTTAGCATTTTATGCTAACCAAACATAATGTAGTGATCAGCCAGTGTGGATTTCTTCATTTTTTATCAAATAAATTTGGAGATCCCAAATTCTTTTTCTCTTTCTGAGAAAAAGAGGAGGGGGGTTGAGATATGAACCCTGAAGCAACTCTAAAGGAGGGGGTGAAAGGTTTGCTTTCCCTAAGTGCTGTTTTGGGCAGTTAGATTGTAAAACTTACCGCTTCTGGTGAAGCTGAGATAAGACTTGATGCCGTGACTGGTAAAGTGACAATATCGATACTAACCAGAAACATCAAAGATCTCCTCTTCAGTCTTGACTCTCTACCCCACCAAAGAACCATTAATTTGAACTCTTAACATGCCCTCTCCCTTTGTCACACCCAGGTGTGAGAAACTCCAGAACACCAGAGGAGGACAGCCCACATTCCTTTGTGTGAACAAGAATACTGCCTCCGTATAATTTGCCTATTACCTTGTTTCATTAAATAATCTTTAAGTTACTTAGCAGGTCTCGCCACTCCATTTGAGTAGTTATATTACCATGTTGTTGTTGTTGAAAAGAAGAATCCATAAAGAAAGTTAATTTGCAGTGTTTAATCTTCCTCAATACTCACTTATATTCCTTTAATTTAGGTTATACTAATGCCATGCTACCATGCAACACCTTTTTATGTAGTATCTTGTAAAAGAACATGAGACAGAAATATTATCCTGTGCTACTTAATTAATTTTCCAGCTCGAATTTTATGTTAAATAACCATTTCTTTCCTATTGAGAGGATCAATTGTTCTCTCGTAGAACCACTGTCCCCCAAGAGGACAAACTAAGTATTACATGTTGTAACTGCCCGCTTGGAGTCATTTAAAAGGACTTGATTTCAATGATTGTGAATGTATTTTTTGTATTTATAAAAGACGTTTTGTTGGGATTATGGTGTAAGACATGAACACATCACTCCACGCAGGTACCAGCGGCGTCCACCAGTGGGCAGTAGTTTCTGCCACTAGGCTAAATTAATTCCTGCAAAGTGTAGACAAACCCTGTGCTTACCAGTTTACGGCGGTCGTAAACCCACAAAGAAAAGAAGAGCAAGCAGACTGGAAGAGACGCGAAATTTATTGACAAGTATCAAAGGAAATTGACAGGTTTTGGTTCAACACCCTTGGGAAGTGGAACGAGGTGTGTATGTTGGGTGTTGCAGGAGCGAAATGTTCATGTTTATTGTTGTAAGTAGTTTAGCTATGTATTGACAAAGAGCCATTTAGCTTTGATGCATTAATCCAGTGTGGGATTTAGAGGTTACTGTGTAGTGTATATAGGTATTGGTACGAAATGACTGTTGTTTAATTTGTGTATTTAATAAGGTTTATTGTTTTAGTATGTTTGATTTTAGCTAAGGTAATGTTTATAAAAGTACTTATGTTTATATCTATTTGTATATTTTTATAGTTTTCACGGTGCACTACGGTATACGGAGAAAGAAATAAAGAAACCGGAAAGACATCAGTCGAGACTCTCTGCATCTTGCAGGGCAGTTACAAGTCAACATTCTGAAATGCCGTTTCTGCTGTATAATTGTATCACTCTGTACTTAGTTGTTCATAATCTGATGCCATGTTCATGTAACTTGCTTATATTCTCTAAGTAAAAATGTGTAACAGCCAATATTATCCAGGAAACATTGAGTTAAGTCTTTTCCATTCTGAAATCCTGAATGTGTTTAACTGGTAACCATTCTAATAGTACAACGACTAAGTAATTGTTTCCTTTCCTTTTATCAAATGCTTAAAACCAAGAACGGTATAATTGTTTGACATTAAAGGTTTGATTGTGGGAAGATATTTGATTAAAATACGCGCATATAGTCTTTACGACCATATTAAAAAACTGGAAGCCTACAGACGGGCTCATCGGACATCAGGGATGTATGTACAACAGTCCGTTCCAATTAAGTGGCAAACTCCTCTTTGAGTCGCCAGCATCAGGTCCAGTGCCATTCTGTTCTGCAGAGCCACATTTCTGAGGCCCTGCACAGTGGGCTCTGTGAGGCACATAGTAGTGGGCGTAGTGAGTGTGGAAATGGCTCAGAGTGGGCAGGATGGTGACAGAGGTCATCAGTTGGGCTAGATAACACGTCCCACACCATCCAGGTCTCAAGGATTGATACACATGTTGCCCACATACCCACACATGTTGTCTCAGTGCTCCATAGCCATCAGAAGAAGGAATTGAAAGAACCGGGTTGTCGCTCCCTGGGCGGTGCAAGCTGGTGGTGTTCGTCAGGTTCAGTGGTGCGATGAACGGCTGCACCCATCTGCACTCCTTCGTAGTTCCATTATACTATGTCACAGTGCACAGTGTCATCCCTAAAAAGTTAATTTACCTGTTTCTTTCTCTCAGTTTGGGATGGTCTGAATTGCTTCAATTTGCTTTGGGGTGAGAGGGCTTTTTCTTTTTCCCTTTTGCAGTGATCACATGACCCAAAACAATGTCATTCAGACACAGACTGAAGTTCAGATATGCTAGCTTCATGGCCATCATCAGAAAGGAGTTAAATCTAGAGACGTCTTTCACAACGATTTGTTTGTCATGACTTTTTTGTCTCCCATCGGTTATCAAATTTGACATCAGAAAATCTGTTTCTTACTTCATTCACTACAACAGAAAATATTTTACAATATACCTGTAGTTGAGGCGGTGCGTGGTGCAGTGGTCGCGGGTTCAAACCCCGGTTGCCCCGGCCTTTCTATGTGGAGTTTGCATGTTCTCCCCACGTCCTCATGGGTTCTCTCCAGGTGCTCCGGCTTCCTCCCACCATCCAAAGACATGCAGGCTAGGTTAATTGGTGTCTCCGAAATTTGTCCTTGAGTGTGAGTGGTTGTCTGTCTATGTGTGGCCCTGCGATGGACTGGCGACCTGTCCAGGGTGTACCCCGCCTTTCGCCCGAAGCGACCCTGTACACAGGATAAGCGGTTGACGATGGATGGATAGACATGTAGTTGACTATGAAAGTCAACATTTGGATCTGCGGTCTTTTCCCACCAAACGGCTTCACAGCATGTTTTTCATCTAGAGTCCTAAATCCTCCCATCTGTCATGTTTAGCTTTGACCAGAGGAACATGGGCAACTGAGTTAGGTCTCTGAAACAGAGTTTTAGAATGTGGATCATTCACAATTACTGAAACAGCACATCTTTTATTGCTCCATTACAATCAGTTCAGCTTTAGTGTGTTTCTATCTTCATGTCCCTGAACCATCTGTCCTTAAGGATTATATCAGCACCAAGATGTACATGTGATGTGCAGCCTAGTTTTTGTGGAGACACTAGTTATGTCAGTGTGCATGTAGTTTTGAAAAGTGTTTTGACTTCTTTGATTAAGGAATGGTTGACAAAGTTTACTGCTGTTCCTGGTATCCTCCACTGATTTGCATATATGAACTCCCTTTGACTCAGTTTAACAAACTGTGATGCTGTATCAGAAACTCACAAGAATTCCCTCAGGAGGGGAAATCACAAATTGTTTTTAGAGCAGTTTGAAATTCTTGACTTCTAATGAGTGATCTCTAGCCCAGTGTCCAGTATTGTTTGTTTTTTAAACAAGCGTCAGAAATGGCACGTCTTCTTCCTCTGCCTCTACGACCATGACCCCTGGCTCTTCCTCTTCCTCAGTACTGGTCCTCCTACACCATCAGCTGTGCTGTTTGCAGCCTCTCTGTAGCTGTGTGTTTTTCCTCTTTGTTTTGTCGTTTGAGGAATTTTTCCGCTGTTTGAAACAGTTTCAGTTTTTCAACAGTCTCAAGATTTCCAAAATCTCAGGTCACACAGTTGTGTTTCACCACCTGACTTCTGGCTTGGTGCCATTGATGACACAGTCTCTCAGGTGGGCTTCTCAGGGGCTGACAGGGTTTGTTCCTCCCATTGCTCCCAGTTCTTGTGAGCCCGTGTGTGCTGAGTCTGGTTTAGATATTCTGCTACAGTCTCATTGTCCTGCTGTTTACGGGCTGTTATTGTCCAAAGTCAATTCTCAGGGAAAAATCTTTTATTTAAAGCTTTCAGTGAGGCAAATCCTTCACCTCCATTTTGGATCCGAGAAAAATGTTCTTCTTTGTTTGTGGAGGAGTGAGGGTGACATGTTCCCCCTGCCTCTTCTCCTGTGTCAACACCCAGGGTGTTGAGTTGAGGGTAAATTTTCAGAATGGCATTGACATTCACACACGTTCTGGTTTTTTTCCTTTTCCTCATTCACAATTTGTTCACACAAGGCTGTTTCAGATCTCACTCGTTTTTATTCATTCACTCATTTTTTTTCATTCACAATTCAGTCATACATCTGCAGTAAATACATTCAGCATTAAATAATACTGTATATTTACTTTGTATTCCCTTAGAATACTAAGGTAAGTAAAAACCCTTTTACTTAAATTTTGTAGTGAGTCCTGTGACTCACACTCCTCTCTTTTTATTATGGGTCCCAGACCCAAAAGAAAAACTGTGCACCAGTAAGGTCCCAGACCTAAAGGAAATCCACTGTCCAACAGTGATTTCCTGACTATAGTACATTTACAACAAAGCTTTTTTGATTCACACAGCGGCCCCGGGCCCGACCTGTTGACACGTCTGTCACGCACACCCTGTTTGGTAGCGAGAATCGTTTCACTTGAACAGCCTACTCACCAAAAAGAGAATGTTGCCAGCCATCACGTTCTTACAGATGACAGCGGTGAGCAAGCCTCAGACACGTTTTTTTAATGTACCTTTTTTTAATAAAAAGGGAGCATGTCAAAGTCCCCAAAAGTTCAGTGTTCTGAATACTGAGTCAAACTCCTCGTATGTGTACACATACCTGGCAATAAAGCTGATTCTGATTCTAAAGGTTGAAAACAACATCCTACAACTGCACTGATCCCAAATTTGTTCTAATAAACCATGTTTACCAAGATCAAGTTTGAGGAAGGCCTGCTTCAGCACTGTTGCTCTATGACTGAGCCTGGCCTCAATGACGAATCACATTTTAAAACTTCCTCTGCTTCAGATTAAGAGGCATTGAACACACAAGCAATATAAAAGCTGACATACAGTTTTGCTTTTATTAATGTCCTTTTTTTAAAATAAAAAGATAGAATGTCAAAGTCCCCAAAGGTTTGGTGTTCTGAATACTGTTTCACAGGCCCATGTCTAAGAATATATTTGGGGAAATTATATTATAACACTTCTGCAGTTTGGCATGAAGAAGAAAACTGAAAGATTCTGAAGATAAAAACCTATAACCCTATAAAATATTGGAAGCAGCTTTCCATAACACAACCCATATACACTACAATTATTCATTAGCTGTACTGTCCCCAACTACTCTATTTTTTTAATTAAACCTTTATTTAACCAGGCAAGACACTTAAGAACAACTCTAGCAGTGAATAGATATTCTGTGTAATACTGCTGTTCATCAACAAAGTGTCTGTTCTAGTGTAAATCTAAACAATCTAAAAATGAAATATTCATATTTTATTATATTCATGATTTTATTATGCAAGTTTTTTGACATAGTGCAGATCGTCAGCAGCACCCATATTGAAGAAATATTTCACATATAAAAGCTGAGTTTAAGATTTGCATATTTTACTTCCTCTTTCAAAGCAGTATTACTCATGAAGTTACCTTAAAATTATTACTTTAATCTGTGTTATAGTAACTTTACATCCAAAACCACAAAACCAAAGTACGTTCAGATCCCATAATTAAGATTAAAAAATAACCAACAAAATTAATAACAATATCACAATCCAGTAATGTTGTTTATTGGTTGGTCTCTGTTGTTTCAGACAGAACGTGTAAAGCTTGTCAGAAAGGTTGCATAGGCTCCGAATCTAGCTGCTATGCAATTAATGAAGCTAGTGATTCTGATCAGGAAACCTGGGAAGAAGCTCGAGAAGACTGCAGAGGAAAGATTTCAGATCTGGTTGTTAAAGTTGAGGAAACCGAGAAGGTAATGAGAACACTGAACATTTTTATTACAGCCTATATGAAATGAAAATGTACATTCTCTCTGAACACACTGTGTCTGTAGGCCACAGTGTGTTTATTTAAGTATAAAGATTTATTTAAATATCTGATACCCGTCTCTCTGTTGTCAGACGTTCATCAATAAATACCAAAAAAAAACAAAAAACGGGCAAATCTTTTTGATTATGATAAAAATGATGACCGTTGATGAAAGGTGAACTGCAGCAGTGTGAGAACATGTTGCAGACAAAAAGTGTGGCTTAAACCACTAAAGTAGAAAACTTCCCACCATCAGTTCAGCATTCACCACTAACCAAACAACAAATGTCACAACTTCAAAGCAGAACTAAAAACCATTCTCTTCTCTGTGAAATATAACATTGGTACACTGTAAACGTCATTCTTTTAGTCAGAGGGATTTTTAGAGAGCAGTTTAAAATATAACATTTCTCCCCCTGAGATGTAATCTAATTACTTATATTTGGACTAAAGATTTAATTTAAACAGAAATGAAAACAATAGATTGAAATTTATTTTGTAAAGGATTTCTTAAATGTGCTTAAACAACAATGTTGAAATGTACTTTGAAATGTGCATGATAAATGTGAACTCCCTTGATCTAAATGTATAGCATTCTAATCCTGCACAGGAGAACCTCAGACAAACCTTGATAACACTAGAGATATACAGTACATGCGTCAAATGTATTTTCTGTGTATATGATGAAAAAAGGATGGAGATCAATGTGTGGATTATTTAGCTGATTTAGAGGGTTTAGAAAAGAAGCTGCATGAAGTCAGAAACAGTTAAAGCCACAGAGTGTTTTTGTCAGTACAGTGGTTAAATATGATAAACTGATTTAAATTATAAACTTTCTGTGAGCATCAGAAATATGTTGATATTCCCTGGGGCCAATTAGGCTACTGGATTGGCCTGAGAGTTGAAGCTGGAAATTGTACATGGATCAATGAAACTTTTCTAATGACACAAGAGTAAGATGATTTTCTAAACACCATGAATAAAATGTGTCAGCTGTGATCATCATGTTCTTTCCTCAGCTACTGGACAGAAGCACCAGCCTCATCGTCTTTGCAGGAACCTGCAAATTGTTCAGAGTCTCCATAAAGCATGTCGCTTCATTAGCATGAATGTAAAACAACAAAATTGCCAAAGCTACAAACAAATTACCAAGAATAATTCATTTCATACAGTTCATTAAATAAAGTAAATAAATAATAATAATAAACGGTGTGTTTGTGTGTGTTAAAAAATAAAATAATAATGATAAAAGAAAAAAATATTTATAGATGTTAAAAATATCAAAATAAATAAAGTAAAAAAAACAGTAAAAGTGTGAATTTGTGTGTATAAAAAAAATAAATAAGAATAAATAAATTAAACAGGAAACATTTGTGTGTGTATTAATAGACAAAGAAAACTAAAAAAGTCAGTGTCAAATGTGAAATTAAAAAACAAAAAACAAAGTAGAACCGCAAGCAGTTGTAAGCGGGGTCCAAGCCCCCCCCCCCCCCGGTGGTGAATAAACAACCAAAGTTTGAAATGAAAGGGTTTTCCCACAGTATTTAAGCTTTGATTATAGCACCACCTATATGCCGAATTGCACCACATTTTTCAGGTTGTCATCAGGGCCCCATGGGGAACAAATGAGTGAAATTTGGTATCAATCAGACTTGTGGTTATGGAGATATAAAATGCATGCAAGTCAATGGAATTTTTTTGATGATTTTAATCTGCAATAATAGCGCCACCTATGGGCATATTTGGGTCAGCTTTGGTTCCTGGAGCCAGAGGACCATCATTTGTGGTTATAGAGGAACACATTTTTTGTGTTAAATAGCGCCACCTATGGGCTAGTTGCACCTCCCGTCAGGAGGTCATGGCACATAACATACTCAAATTTGGTGTTGATCGGCTATTCCAAAACTAAGATATAACATCACTTCCTGTTTTGAGCGTTTTTCGCAAATATTTGTTAGCTTATAATTGAAACAGTTTTATGTGTAACAATCTGGGGAGCACAAGCCTGTGTCAGCTTTATCAAGAGATGGTCCGTGCCAAGTTTGGTGCCGATTGGACTTGCGGTTTCAGAGGAGTTAATTAAAATAGGTTTTTCAATTTAGCGATTTTGCAAAAAAAAAAAATGAACACTGAAATGCCTACACCAGGAGATTCAAAGTTTTTGATATGCACCTTTTTATGCGGGAGTTACAGTGATTTGAAAGTGCAAAACTTTAGACTTTCCTCGTAGCGCCCTCTAGAGGTAGAAGTAAGCAAATAGGTCTGAACCTAACCAGTGAGTTTTGTGTCTGTAGCACTTACTATCTAGGCCGCAGTATCAGTTTTAGGCGAAAATGTACGGAAGAAAAAAATAATAAAACTCTTCGCAAAAACAACAGGGTTCCCAGCTCCGCTGGTACAGGGAACCGCAATCTCTTGCAATCGCAGGTTCACAGCTCCACTCAGGCAAAACAATCAACGAAAACATTAGCTCCTCTGGTACTGGGAAACGCGATGCCTTGCATTCCAGCCAAACTCGGGATTGGACCCCTAATAAAGGAACAATTACTGAAATAATTAAAATGAAAATAATAGCCTAATAATATGATAATTTTACAGTACAATTATTTAATATATTTATGAGTCTAGTCTAGTTTCCACTGGTTGTCCTCAGTTCGTGGCATGAGGAGATATATTTTGCTGCAATGATTTGGCATTCTGGCATTTCTCCCAGTAAATACGGGAGTTTCTGTGTGTCTGATATAAATTTGAATTTGGGGTATATTTGGGAAATATTTGCCAAGTGTTTTTCTCTAAAGGTTTTATATTTTTTTCTTTCTCAACCAAAGATGGCGCTGAGTATAGCTGCCTCAGAGTTAGGTGCACTTTGTTTTGTTTTGTTATTGTGTGTTAATTCAGTTTTCGGTTGTGATTCCCGCTGCTCTTTCACCAGGGAGGAGCTCATGAACATTAGGAGAACAACTCCAGCAGATTTAATTCCCACTTTTCTTGCGTCATCAGTGGAATTATTGGACATTTTGGTGAAGGGCTCTCTCGCTGTCGTTCGTGCAGTGAAGCGCCGCAGGAGAGGGAAAAGAGCCGGGTCGCTCGTGCGTCTTCACCAGCGGCAACTCCGCACAACGCTACCGACAATATTTCTCTCCAACGTGCGCTCACTGTGCAACAAACTGGACGAACTTCAGCCTCTGGTGGGGAAAAACAGAAACTTCTATTCATCTTCTGTTCTGTGCTTCACGGAGACCTGACTGTCTGAACTGATACAAACTGGCTTCCAACTGTACAGAGCGGACCGCGACACAGAGCTCTCCGGCAAAACAAAAGGTGGTGTCTGTTTTAATATTAACAATGGCTGGTGTACCGACGTGACAGTGATTCAGCAGTACTGTTCTCCTAATCTGGAATTTCTTATTAACTGTAAACCGTTTTACTCCCCAAGTGAGTTTGCTTCATTCACTCTGGTCGGTGTTTACACACACCTGTCACCTGCCCAGCATGGTGCTGTTACAAACACAGCTTCTACACCTTATCTTTACAGTTTATACACACAGCCCTCAGCGGGGTTAATAGCCACATTTAAAACCTGCATGTACCGACAGTAACGTAACTCATGCATGTCAGCAACAGTTAGCCTAATATAGCTAACTTGGTAATGTTATCATATCTTACCTGCTGTACTGTCCGCTGCTTTCTCGTCACATGGATAGCATTCCTTTCACTGTTGACTTTGTGTGTGAGGCCACATGGACAGAAATGCTGTACACTTTTAGTTATGGTATTATAAATGATAGTCCTCCCTCCAGCCCTGCTCACTTCCTCTGCTTGCTTTCATGGCAGTGTGCTGGCAGTCAGAGCTCCCCCTGCAGTCCATAAAGTGCCTCTGCGCCTCAGCCCTTTAAACCCTCCCTGCAGCCTTTGGGTCATGCCTCCTCATTTGCATACACTCATAGACTCAATCCTCAATCCTCAATCCCCAAAACCCCAATTTTAAATCCCCAAATCCCCAGTCCCCAAATCCCCAATCCTAAATGGTTAAATGACTAATTGCCCAATCCTAAATACCAAATTCATTTTCGACTTTGACTTTTAGTTTCAGATTTTGACTTTCTGTTTTCGATTTAGACTTTTAGTTTTCGATTTCGACTTTTAGTTTTAGACTCTGACCAAATAATCCCTCCATACAGACAGATCACAAACTATAAACCCAAAGTCCTCCACTCCATAAACGATTTTCGCCTGGCAAATGTACTGAACCAGTTCTTCTGCCGCTTTGAGAGTCAATTAGACACCATCCCCTGTGACTCCTCCGCTCAGCTTCAGCCTCAGTCCACCATTTCTTCCCCTCCCTGGCCAGCCCCTCTCAGGTGGGGATGAGTCCGCCTACAGGTGGGAGTTCGACCATCTGGTGACCTGGTGCAGCCAGAACAGTCTGGAGCTCAATGCTCTGAAGACAGTGGAGATGGTCGTGGACTTCAGAAAGAGCACAGCCCCACCCTCCCCCATCATCCTGTGTGATTCCCCAGTCACCACTGTGGACCCCTTCCGCTTCCTGGGCACCATCATCTCCCAGTGGGAGCTGAACATCACCTCCCTCACCAAGAAGGCCCAGCAGAGGATGTACTTCCTGCAGGGGCTGAAGAAGTTAAAGCTGCCAAAGACAATGATGGTGCACTTCTACACCGCCATCATTGAGTCCATCCTCACCTCCTCCATCACCATCTGGTACGCTGCTGCCACTGCCAGGGACAAGGGCAGGCTCCTCTGCAGAGAAGGTGATTGGCTGCAATCTTCCTTCTCTTCTGGACCTGTACGCCTCGAGGACTCTGAGGCGAGCAGGAAAGATTGCAGCTGACCCCTTCCACCCCAGACACAAACTGTTTCAGACTCTCCCCTCTGGCAAGAGGCTGCGGTCCATCAGGACCAAAACCTCTCGCCACAAAAACAGTTTCTTCCTGTCTGCAGCTCGCCTCATCAACAAGGCCTGGGTCCCCCACTGACACTCCCCCCTTGCAAATGATACAATTGTCTCTGCACATGTAAATACTGTTTCATCTCGTGTCGGGCTCAGACCTGGCACGTCGCACATATTTGTTGTTGATCTTTGTTGTTGTATATTTTTATGTTGTCAGTTTCTATATTTATATGTACACAATATTGTCTTCCGTTGCGTTACTTCTGCACGGTACAGACCCAGAATAATGCACATGTATATATCTGCAACGTTATTCTTATATATTTCTACATTTATTTATGTTGACTGTATGTTTGTCTGCGTGTTGTACCACAGCGAATTCCTCGTATGTGTTACACTACTTAGCAATAAAGCTCCTTCTGATTCTGATTCTGAAAACAGAAGTTGCTCATATTAAGGCTGTGAGTGACAGACTCAGCTAAACAAAGGAAACAAGCAGTTCCCCAAGACGATGCTCTGTGGTTTAACAACTGTGGTTATTCTGTCTACAAGTCAGATAGAACTCAACAGAAGGACTGTAGCGATGGCGGAGGAGGAGGTCAGCTACGCTTCAGTTGTATTCAAAACTAACAAGCGTTCCCCACCTGAAGGTAAGTTCAGTTTTTTAATGCATTTGATTTTTTAAATCTAGAAAGATTTCTTAAAACCCATCATGTAAATGCTCCGTATTTGTATAGCGCCTTTCTAGTCTTTTCGACCACTCAAAGCGCTTTTACACTACATCTGCATTCACCAGTCACACACATTCATACACTGAGCCTAAGTGCTCAAACGGAAACTAACATTCAGTAATATTTTATTCTCCTGTTAGTTTGTTGTGCAACGATAAAAACTTTAGAAATTGATGCCCCATTTACTATATTGGCAAAATAACTTGATGTATCCAGAGAAAGAATGAGCAGCATGACATTTTGGAAATGCTGTTTTGTTAAACTGTTTAGAATGATTGTGTCTTCTGAATTAAGATATTTACTTTAAAACTGAATCCTTTTACTAACTGTAATCCAGTGGACTGTCCCTAAACTCAAATGTTGTAGTCTCCAAAACATCTATTTGTCATATATGTCATATACATATTGAACATATTGGATGTAAACTGATTTTGCTTTTGTTTGATAGCGCCCATTTATGTAACCCACACTGGAGATTCCACAGACTACAGCTTCCTAAAACCAGGCAAGCGCATGTGTAATGGTTAAAATGGTTATTTTAAAAGTGCATAATTTCCCTTTCATGATCTGCAAAATGTGAGAGTTGGTTAATTTGGGTTTTAGCTGCCCTGTGAAGGTCTACACAGAATACAGTTCTGGGAAAAACACTGAATTATTTCTCATTCTAACAGAAGATACTGGGACAATAGCAATAAATTCAAATAATCTAATAAACCTGTAAAAGCTTTTAAAATGTAAACAAAATATAGTAATTAACCACAAGATTGTGTTCTTCAACCTTTCAGCTAATAAGGAGGAGGAAACTGTGTACAGTGATGTGAAGGTGCGAAGCAAAACAACCGAAAAGACTGCTGACATAAATGGTAAGTTGTAAAGAAAAATGTACACAGCATTCAGTAGAGTATATCTATTAATACTACTATTACTGCTACAAATACTACCTCAGATTTATCGTTATTACAACTATTATTCAGCCTGTGAAAACAGTAGGAGCTTTGTTAATAACTTAGAGACTGCTAATTTTAACAAAGACTTACAAACTGGGGGTGTGGAGTTCAAAAAGATGTTGCTGTTTCACAGGCAGGGAAGCTCTAGTGAAAAGATAAAATCACCTTGAATTATGGAAACTGTAGGATCCAGGGTTTTTTGGAGTTTAAGCCATAGTAGGGAATTTATATTTTGAGATTTTCTAATTTGTATTTTGCCAAGTGCTTCAACTGCAACATTTATTTTACTGCCACTAAAACTACAGAAATTCTGCTGTTACAACTGCCACCAGATCTTCTATAACTGCTTCTAATGATACTTTTAGCACAGTGGCAAAACGCACTTTTCTTAAAGAACAGGTTCACACATTTTAAAGTCCATCATTAAACAAGGTTCCAATGTGAATACTGACACATGTTTTGCTGCCTGTAATAATTTCCTTTGTAATGTGCTTCGACTGTAAGAGATGGGAGACAAAATGTAAAGTCTTTGTTCTGTATAGAAATGTGTTCCAAAGTTCATCTGAAGCTTTTAGCAGTATGAGTTAGTCAAATCAAGTGGGTATCTTCACTGTCTTTTATTTACTAACTTTTTAATATAAAAAGGATTTTTTTGGTAACTTTGAAAAGTACCCTGTTCATTTGGTTAACTGCTATAGCCATATACTTGTATGTGTTGTTTAGTCTCAGCAGGACTTTTGCCAGACAAGAAAACAAACAGCAGAGGTCGCTGCTATCAGCAGGTGGCTTGTTGTTTGGGGATTCTTTGTGTCATTTTGCTGTTGGGCATCATAGCAGTCTGTGTCTACAGTAAGTATACAAAACAGGTAGTCTATGCAGTACCTCAGACTCAGACATAAGACACACCTCGAAGAATTACAGCACCTGTTTTCTTCTGAAACATTACTATAACCATAACCAGAGGATCTATTAACAGGTTGTTTTACCTATAGATTTCTGCCTCTAGTCTAAATCTGTTACGAACAAAATTCATTTCTGGACATAATGTAGATAATAGACAGTAAGTAATAAGACTGTTCTTGTTTATGTGATTTATATTTTTAACAATGTGCAAACCATTTATTTTATTTGTACAGTGCAGCATCTCAGAAAGCATCAGGCCAACTAATAAAGCCGCCAACTCTTGGGTTTGTCAGCATCATAGACAAATTTGAAAAACATGTTGAGTTGATTAAATATATCTTTCATATACAACCAGAAGACACAACACAGCAGAGGAAGACTGGTGACAGAATTAGTGGAAATTAGACATGTATGCATAAAAGGAATTAAACAATGAGTCAAATGAATTACTGTCAACATATTCCATGATCAGCCCCAAACAAACACTGAATTGATCCTACAAACAAATACTGATACTAAAAAATCTGTAAATGCTCCATATTTGTATAGCACCTTTCTAGTCTTTTCAACCACTCAAAGCGCTTCTTACACTACTGCATTCACCATTCATTCACTGAGCCTAAGTGCTCAAACAGAAACTAACATTCACACACATTCATACACTGGCAGGGGCAGATCAGGGTTCAGTGTCTTGCCCAAGGGAGCCAGGGTTGCCGCCGACCTTCCAATTAACGGCCAACCCGCTCTACCTCCTGAGCCACAGCCGCCTGTGTATCAAAGCCTGAAAGATCTTATCCAGCTGTGCCATAGAGACCCACATAGAGACCAAACTATTAAAAAACACTTCAGCGAGTCACAGTGTTGCACTGGGTGACATGTTCCTTCACAACAATGAACACAGCCACTGTCCCACAAACACAGACCATAAAGGCCTGCTAGTGCACAGCTGAAAAAAATTAGAGCTTAGCTGTTTTAGGCAGCGTCAAATAATTATAGGTTCAGTAGGAACCAAAGGGCTTAGGAACACGATATAATGCGTCCATAAGACATTAAAACAGTTGTTATATTCACTTACAAACATGCATTAGGTGCTACAGCAAAGTTCATAATTTATTATGACCTTTTGATTTAATGTTTTATAACTAATAGTAATACCAGTTTATATCAATGTGCGGCAAGAATCTCCGACTATGTTCCATAACACATTATAACCACCGACTCTGCCTCGTTATGAATACATTTTAGTCACCATTTACAATTAGTGATATAAAATGGAATAATAGCTTATAGTAATGTTTAAAGTTAAATAGCATGTCTTTGTTTGCTTTAAGTAAAGTGTTAAAATATCTATCCCTGTATAATATATTACAGGTGAACATATGAACTAATTATAAGACCTTATAACACGTCATTGTTTGCTTTAAGTAAAGTGACACATTTTGTGCAGGAAAACAACTTTTATTTATTTTGTTTCTTCGCTTTTTGAATAATCTGTATGAATTTTGAACATTTTGCAGTTTAGCACAAAAACACAAACAAAATTACATCAAGAAAACTTGTTGTCAGGGTGGTGAAAGATCGCTCAAGAGAAGACCTGTTGCCGACCAACATCATGTAAGAAGAGGCTCAGATGTTGTCACAGATGAATGGCGAGCCTATGGACAGGCCCTAACAGATGTCAGATGTCATTATAGCGATGACCTTCATAGAAAGTGTTACCAGAAGTCCTACAGCTCCCATAAGTCTAAAAAACCTGAAGTAACACAAAGCTTCCAAAAATGGCTGTGACAAAGTGACAAAGACAAAATTGCATCATTATTATCACTCAAGAAGCTTATTTCCTATTTGCAGTTGTTACATTAAATCATCAAAGTGAACCGAACCAGCTGAAAGAAAACCAAACGATTCAACTGGCTCTCAATGGAAACCTGACAAACCAGAACAACAAACTCAGCTCAGAAAATGAAAATCTGAGGAGGGAACACAACAATCTGACAGTCCAGTTGGAGAACCTGACACAAGCCTATACTGTCTTAAAAAGCAACACCACAAACCTGTCTGCAGAAAACCAGAACCTGACATCACAAAACACCAAGCTGTCTGCAGAAAACCAGAACCTGACATCACAAAACACCAAGCTGTCTGCAGAAAACCAGAACCTGACATCACAAAAAATGAAGCTGGAGACAGAGAGGAACAACTTAACAGAACAGATACGGAACATGGAGACAAAGTGGAATGAGCTCAACGTCAGTCAAGCTCAGTGGAGCATTGATGCCTACTGCCCAAAACCAAAGAACCAAAGTATGTTCAGATCCCATTAATAAGGTTAAAAATAACATAAAACAATAACATAATGCAGTAACGATGTTTATCGGTTTGTCTCTGTTGTTTCAGACAGACAGTGTAAAGCTTGTCAGGATGGCTGGTATAACTCCCAGTCCAGCTGCTATGGGATTAATGACCCTGATGTTTCTGGTCAGAAAACCTGGGAAGAAGCTCGAGAAAACTGCAGAGAAAAGATTTCAGATCTGGTTGTTATAGTTGATCAAACGGAGAAGGTAATCTTCAGTAAACTGAACATTTTTCAATCTATAAATTGAATATGTATTCTCTGTAGGTCTGAACACACTGAGTCTGTAGGCCACAGTGTGTTAATTTAAGTATAGTGTTTAAATATCTGATAACTGTCTCTCTGTTGTCAGACATTCATCAGTAATAAAAGTTGGGGCAGTTCAGGAACCAAGGGATACTGGATTGGCCTGAGAGCTGAAGATGGGAAATGGAAGTGGGTCGATGGAAGTGTTCTGACTGAAAAGTAAGAGACACATTCATAAACATTTTGAAGCATAAAATCTATCAGCCTGCATCTAAACATCATGTTCTTCCCTCAGCTCCTGGATACAACAACCTGCTACCAACGGTCAGTGTGTAATTTCTGTAGAGACAGAAGGATGGAAATCAGTGAGCTGTGGTGCCAGAAACAGATGGATCTGCAAAAAGAAGGCTTTATCTCTTTAAACACTGCAGTCATACTTGAGAAGGTTACTGGGGACTAAAAAGTTAATCATTTTTCATGCGTGTGCAAAAAAACAGATCCTCTAATATAAGTGTGTTCAGGTTGTTTGGGTATTCTGCCTCCTTGTCTCATCCAGTACAGTCCCAAACTGTCCTGTGTCTGTCTAACGGGGATGCTACCACATCAACAAAGCAAAAATGTATGCCAGTGCACCGCAGAGTACAGGATAGGTAGATTTCTGTTAAAATATGACTCATTAGATTGTGATTATTAGAACTATTTCTTTTAAATTTTTTAACTTTATTTTTAAAATGCCAGAGGAAAGATAGGTAGGAGAGATTTTGAATGTGCAGAAAGTTTTGAACATGAACAGAAAACCTGCTGAAACACAGGAACTAATAAAGTGAAAGGTGAGAGAGATGAAAACGTGCCACATGCTAATTTTTTTAGAGATTACTTCCCCAAACAAAAGACAGAAAAGAGGAAGGAAGACTAATTTAAAGCTCTCGCCCTGCTATATCTCCTTTTAGTCCCATACACACCAGCACGTACCTCGAGATCCTCGGGCAGAGGTCTGCAGTCTGTTCCACAGTCTCAACTGAAAACTAAAGGGGACAGAGCGTTTGGAGTCAGGGCCCCGAGGCTCTGGAACAGCCTGCCTGAGGAAATCAGGTCTGCAGTGAACTCTTAAGTCCCTTCTTAAAACATACTTTTATAGGAGAGCCTTTCATGATTTTATTTGACTTTATTTTATATATTTTTTATATTGATTTTAAACATGTATTTTACTGTGTTTTATTGCTTTTATCATGTGTTTTATGGATTTTATTGTCTTTGCACGTGTTACAGCGCTTTGTTACTTGTTTTTTAAAAAGGGCTTGATAAATAAAGATTATTATTATTATTATTATTCCTAGATGTATTAAATGTTCTTATCAATAATTGTGTTCTACCCTGTCATTGTGATTTGGATGTGTCAAATTTCCATCTTATCTCAGACAAAACATAGGCCCCTGTGCCTGACAATGACTGAATGTGTTCTTTCTGATCAACATCTGAGCTCGGAACATCATATTACTACCATTTTCTGTCTTATTTTTAGCAGTTGTACTGAATATGGGTTTGAAAATTAATTTTAACACACACTTTAACCGCATTCTGTTTCTAGGAGGCCTTTAGTGATCTTTGTATTTAAGAAACCTAATACACACAATAGAATTTCTCTCGGGTAAAATGTACTTAGTAGCACAATACCAAACTGTACGGTATAGTGGAAACTGCTTATTGATGTTTCTTCATAATTCATGATTGCTGAGACATTCAACCCTACCGTTGCATTCAGTCTGATCTAGGACTTGCATCTGTCCCTTACTCTCATATATCCAAACGTGATAGTGGGTTTTTGGCGGGAGCCTGCGCAGTTACTCCCATAATATATTAGATCTAAACCTGTTAACTGTTTTGAGTGGCTCTTGACGTCATATTTAAAGGATGGCCTTTGTTCTAAAACTATCCCTACCCCTAACCTACTCTTTGTTCACCATTGCAGGATTTTTCCTGCATAGTGAGATTTTTGGCGGCTCCAAAGACATTTTAGTGAGTGCCAATGAAAAATCTCAAGCTAAGAATTGAAAAAAAAATTGCATTTTAAATCCTCTCAGAATGTGTTGTCATAGCAATTTTATCAAACAAATGTTGAGCAAGCAGAACATAAACTTAAATAGTACGTCTTTGCCTTTAGCAGTCACCTCTCCTCCGTCTGCAGCCGCTTTATTTTATACATGCAGCTGGCGCTGGATTTATTTTTTGATTTGATTTTCTCATGCTGTTTGCTTCTGCATAATTAAAAACACAAAGACAAGGAGGGACTTGCAGATATTTATGGTGTTTACAGAAGCCAATAGCTAAATGTGCGTTACACCCCCCCACCCTGTCATGTAGACTCTGTTCACTGAGTGAACATACGGCCGGACTGGGACCCAATACAGCCTCCGAGACCGGCAGAGGGCAGTTTAACG
>NC_060152.1:3227825-3231724 GCF_021292245.1 Micropterus dolomieu
CAGTGTGTTAATTTAAGTATAGTGTTTAAATATCTGATAACTGTCTCTCTGTTGTCAGACATTCATCAGTAATAACAGTTGGGGCAGTTCAGGAACCAGTGGATACTGGATTGGTCTGAGAGCTGAAGATGGGAAATGGAAGTGGGTCGATGGAAATGTTCTGACTGAAAAGTAAGAGACACATTCATAAACATTTTGAAGCATAAAATCTATCAGCCTGCATCTAAACATCATGTTCTTCCCTCAGCTCCTGGATACAACAACCTGCTACCAACGGTCAGTGTGTAATTTCTGTAGAGACAGAAGGATGGAAATCAGTGAGCTGTGGTGCCAGAAACAGATGGATCTGCAAAAAGAAGGCTTTATCTCTTTAAACACTGCAGTCATACTTGAGAAGTTTACTGGGGACTAAAAAGTTAATCATTTTTCATGTGTGTGCAAAAAAACAGATCCTCTAATATAAGTGTGTTCAGGTTGTTTGGGTATTCTGCCTCCTTGTCTCATCCAGTACAGTCCCAAACTGTGTCTGTCTAACGGGGATGCTACCACATCAACAAAGCAAAAATGTATGCCAGTGCACCGCAGAGTACAGGATAGGTAGATTTCTGTTAAAATATGACTCATTAGATTGAAAGTATTATAACTTTATTTTTAAAATGCCAGAGGAAAGATAGGTAGGAGAGATTTTGAATGTGCAGAAAGTTTTGAACATGAACAGAAAACCTGCTGAAACACAGGAACTAATAAAGTTCAGGGGTTTATAAATGAATTTAATTAATTAATGTATCGTTGAGATGAAAACGTGCCACATGCTAATTTTTTTAGAGATTACTTCCCCAAACAAAAGACAGAAAAGAGGAAGGAAGACTAATTTAAAGCTCTCGCCCTGCTATATCTCCTTTTAGTCCCATACACACCACCAGTCTGCAGTCTGTTCCACAGTCTCAACTGAAAACTAAAGGGGACAGAGCGTTCGCAGTCAGGGCCCCGAGGCTCTGGAACAGCCTGCCTGAGGAAATCAGGTCCACAGTGAACTCTTTTAAGCCCCTTCTTAAAACATACTTTTATAGGAGAGCCTTTCCTGATTTTATTTGACTTTATTTTATATTTTTTAATATTTATTTTACACATGTATTTTATTGCTTTTATCATGTGTTTTATGGATTTTATTGTCTTTGCACTTGTTACAGCGCTTTGTAACTTGTTTTATAAAAAGTGCTCGATAAATAAAGATATTATTATTATTCCTAGATATATTAACTCAGCAGGGATGTTATCAAATGAGAAAAGTTGATCCACATACACAGACTGTCTGAGAGCCTTACTGTATTGTATTCAATTATAATTTTATATTTTGAATTGTTACCCACTGGCTGAATTTTGTGTTTCGCTTTACATTAATGATGACTTTTCCACTATAAATGGTGGTCGAATGTGGGGTCAAAAGAGCTTGGTAGAGGACAATAGGGCTTTTTCCCCCGCACATAAAAAAGTTACTTTTGTTAACAAGGCTGACATATTGTTCCTGGGCTGACAAGAGTTTCTGGGAGCTTCAGTTTCCTTCCACAGTCCAAACACACACATGTCAGGTGACCTAGAAAACATAATTTGCTCACAGGTTAAATATGTTTGTGTGCTTGTGTTTTATCCTGACATCCATCTGTGAACTGTATTGATCCAGATCTTTGTGGGATATTTGTGCACAGAAGAACCTCAGACAAACCTTGATAAGACTTATATAAAATACTGAAAAATGTATATTTTGGTTTTGTGTTGATTCTGTATTTTGACACATTTTCAATGGTTTTCACAATATTTTGTAAATTATACACTGATTTATGTGTACATGTACTGTATGTCAAATGTATTCTCTGTAAATGATAGAAAAAGGGATGGAGATCAATGTGTGGATTTGTTTGCTGACTGAGAGGGTTTAGAAAAGAAGCTGCATGAAATCATAAACTAACTGTGAAACTGATGTCAGTACAGTGCTTAAACTGATACTTTTTGTTATAATAGCTGGGACAGTTATGGCTCCTGGATTAGCAGGAGAGTTGAAGCTGCCTAGCACAAATGCAATATTGTGAAGCTTGAGATTTATTTATCACTGTATTTTCCATCAGTGGCAGTTTGTTGGGTTTTACTGTTAGTGATCAAAGCACTAAAAACTATACACTTTTAAAATTGGCACACTGTAAACTTTTACATTTCCCTTACCGCCCTCATATAGGTCTGCTATTGAACTTCATGCTATTTTTCAGAAACAGAAGAACACAGAAACTGACCTTGAGTTTAAAAATGTAATGTTTGTTTATCTGCCAGTAGGATACTTTCTAATACACTGAAACTTGAGTCTTGTCTTTCTGTGAATGCAACTATGTCGGTTGAGCTCAGTGGAGCATTGATACCTACTGACACCAGCATTTAGGAAAATACACTCACTGGCCTAAAGAAGAATTTAACTGTTAATTTATTAATGAAATGTTTAATAACTTTGAATGTGCTTTTCTTCTGTTTTGTTAGATATGCAGTGTACCAGCAGAGTGATGAAAGGGACCAACAAGACTGCTCAGTTTCCTGTTTCCTGTGTGACAGTTTACATTTTTACTAACTGTCCAACAGGAGGCGCTGCAGAACTTGTTATCAAGAGAATGTTCCAGGGTCTGGTTACTATTTGTGTTCTGATACACACAGATCAGCCAGAACATTATGACCACTGACAGGTGAAGTGAACTGCACTCATCATCTCGTTACCATGGCGCCTGTCAGTGGGTGGGACATATTAGGCAGCAAGTTTAACATTTTGTCCAGGGTCAGAGGATCTCTGAAACTGCAGCTCTTGTGGGGTTTTCCCGGTCTGCAGTGGTCAGTACCTACTGAAAGTGGTCGACAAAAGGAAATCATGGGCAGCCTCACTGATGCACGTGGGGAGCGAAGGCTGGCCCGTGTGTTCTGATTGAACAGATGAGCTACTGAAGGTCAAATTACTGAAAAAGTTCAAACAAAAGGTGTCCGAACACACAGTGCATCACAATGTATTTTGTATAGCCGCAGACCAGTCCTGTTAAAGTCCTGGTCTCAGATACCACAGCACACCTTCAGAGGTGTAGTGGAGTCCACGCCTCGACTGGTCAGGGCTGTTATGGCTGCAAAAGGGGGACCTACAGGTGGTCACAATGTTGTTGCTGATTGGTGAATACAATACTTGCAGGTACAGGTGACGGTTATGTGTTATCTGTTTATGTCAAAGCAATCATTAGGTTGGGATAAATAATCAACATAAGTTATCAGTTCTCTGACACCAATATCATAATATGTTCTGTTCTGTTACTGAGGTGCTTTCTTTCTTTCTTGCAGGTCAAACGTTGGCCTCTTTACGGCAGTTTGACTTTAAAACGATGCTGCATGTGTTAATGTTGCTGAGACGGTGTGAAAAAGACAAAGACTGCACTTTGGTACACATTGTTTCTTCTCAGCTGTGCATAAAACTCTAAACTTAGGCTGTTGTAGAGAATAAATGTAACACATCACTGGTTCCTCCTTTGTATAAAATAGCTTTTACATTTTCCTCTTCAGGTAAATATGATGTTTCCGACATATATATTCTTTTCAATATTACAGGTATCACAAATATCCGTGGTATAACTGATGATCTTGTTGTTATTGTATATCTCTGTGTTTTCATATCTTACACTGTGTCTGCAAGACATTTGCCAACAACCTAATTTATCAAGAACAGCTCTAACACACAGCTCCCCCTCAAAACATGATGTTTTACATTTCTGCTATCGATCTGCTGGGCCAGGTCCTCTTTTTCTGCCTCCAGGCAAAAGGGGAAGTGAAAAAGGAAGGGGTTAAAAAAGTATGTATGAGTATGAGAAAACATTCTAACAGTGAAG
>NC_060152.1:3231824-3243263 GCF_021292245.1 Micropterus dolomieu
CGCATGGTCAAGGCCCTTTGTCGTCGCTTTTTAAAGACTTGGGTAGCCCTTTTGCATCAATTATTGACGTTTAGGGATCCACAGTCAAGTTAGCAACGCTTAGCAACAATAAATATGCAATATCCGGTTACACTTTCAAGATAAAACGTAACGTTTCGATACATTGCCATGTTGAAACGCGCATAATTAAAGTCGTGAAACGTTGCAGTTTCGTTTAGGCACAGAAAGTACTTGGTTGGGTTTAGTCAACAAAACTACTTGGTTAAGGTTAAGAAAAGTTCATGGTTTGGGTTAAAATAGCTATGTATGTCAATTAAGACTTAAGTTAACTAACGTTAATGTCAATTTACCTCACTCGCCTAAATAAAAACATTTAATGTTTTGTTTCGCACGGGACACAAACCCTGTTCTCCTGCTTCAAGATCCAGGTTCTGGCCCTCTATCCACCCCAATCACCTCCTTACTTCTTCTTTTCTCTTAAATATCATACTTGCCTTTACCATCAAAAACTGACACAACAGGGCTTCCCTCAATACGTCGAACTATGACGTCAAAGGGATCCCTAGTGCGTCAAATACTGACGATTATGGCTCTTGACCAAGCGTCCATATGTGACGACTTGGGAGTGAGACCGGGTTGTACCAATACACTGTCATAGTGGTATGTTAATTGCACTAGTTGTTTGCGGGTACACGCAGCGCCCTCGCGCTGTCCAGACCGGGTCAAAACGGCCGCTCTTTCTCCTCGGAACTACTTGCCGAATATGCAGCTCCCTATAGCTGTCCAGACTGGGTCAAAACGGCCACTCGCTCCCCACGGAACTACTTGCCAAATATGCAGCGCCCTCGCGCTGTCCAGACCGGGTCAAGATGGCCGCTCGGGACTACAACAAAAGAACATAATGACCGCGGCTGCCCAAGCAGAGTAGCAGTATTACGCTCAGCAAGAAAACGCAATAAAATAAGCCTACTAATGAGAAAAAGAAAAAGGAAGACCACGTCTCAAGCGATCGCACCAAGACACCCCCATGACCGAGACGCAGAGAGTGTAGCGTAAAGCGTGCCCACAAACACTGCCCGAAACGCAACTGGGGGGCGGCGAAAAAAAAAAAGCCATGAGAGTTCGAGACCCCGGGGACGACAACCGGTACTCTGACGACGAATACGTGTTGGACAAAGACTACGTGGACGATGAGAGCAGCCAGGAGAGCGGTCAGGAGAGCGAGGAAGAACAAGACGATGAAGAAGAAGAAGAACAAGATGATGAAGAAGAAGAAGGAGAGGAGGAAGAAGAAGAAGAAGAAGCAGAGAGACAAACATTTGTGTCCAAAAACGGTGCAATCACATGGTCCTCCACGTGTCAGCATCTCACACAGGGACACGCGACGACTACGAGCACCGCAGCATCAGGACCGTCGGCAGCATCAGGACCGTCGGCAGCATCAGCACCGTCGGCAGCATCAGGACCGTTGGCAGTATCAGCACTGTCGGCAGCATCAGGACCGTTGGCAGTATCAGCACTGTCGGCAGCATCAGGACCGTTGGCAGCATCAGGACCGTCGGCAGTATCAGCACTGTCGGCAGCATCAGCACCGTCGGCAGCATCAGGACCGTCGGCAGTATCAGCACCGTCGGCAGCATCAGGACCGTCGGCAGCATCAGCACCATCGACAGTATCAGCACCGTCGGCAGCATCAGCACCGTCGGCAGCATCAGGACCGTCGGCAGTATCAGCACCGTCGGCAGCATCAGCACCGTCGGCAGTATCAGCACCGTTACACTAGTTAATTCAAGAACGACCCAGTTCTTTTTAAGCTTTATACGTTGACATAAGCCCACGGAGGTCGGACGACGCCACGTGGCTCGCCAGCCAAAACAAAGGACGACTTAAACCTGACCCGAGACAGGGTCGGGAAGGCCCCCCACTGCAAGTTTCTTCCATAAGCCTTCCAGAGACGGACCCCGGAGAAATTCCCTGGCAGAGAAAGCCAGTGTGAGGCCGTTTACCAGCAACCTGGTGGGAAGAAACACAAGCAGTAAAACCGAAACCCTACATTCTGCGATCAGTGACGTCCAATAGTTGCTAATGCATTTTTCTTTAGTCCAGCATATGGAATCTTTATAACCCTAGACAAATTTAATCGAGTTATCATGTAATTGCATTCGTTAGTGACCTTATGAGTCAAACGCTTCCCACAATTCTCACATTCTCATTGTTTAGCCATTGTTTATTTCCCTGATGTATTTAACCACCCTTTTATATCGCTTTAGTTAGTTAATAAATTCACTGTAATCAAGGAATTGTGTGTGTTGCCTATTTCTACGTCCCTGCCAAGAGAATTGACCCTTTAGATATGAGACTGACTGATTTAAGATAATTGAGCAATTATTAACTAACTGATCACTAGTAATAATTGTATAATTATTAAAAGCTACCTAGAGGTCCGGAGACGCTAGGTTACCAAAAACTCCAGTGGTGCCCCTTCTTTTTCTAAACGAAAGCTTTTTATGGATTGATATTTTCTGAATATTAAAATTCATAAATGGGCATTAATTCTCATAAATTTATTAAAATTCATAGCTAGTTTAGACATGCTACAATATATAAATATATATATATTATTTCCACAGGTCGCTGTCCCTTCAGACAGTACATGCCCAGCAAGCCGGCCAAGTACAGCATCAAGTCCTGGGTCGCCTGCGACGCCAAATCCAGCTACGCCTGGAAGATGCAAGTCTACACCGGGAAACCCCTCCCTGCGGCGCCGCCGGCGGTGCCGGCAAGAGGAGGAGGAGGAAGAGGACCCGCTCCCACCTCCGAAAGGAATCAGGGCATGCGGGTCGGGCTCGACCTGACCGAGGGCCTCGAGGGTCCCTGCGGCGTAACCTGTGACAACTTTTTCACCTCCTACGAGCTCGGCCAGCGAATCCTCGAGCGAAACCTCACCATGCTTGGAACGGTCTGCAAGAACACCAGCTCGCCACCAAGGGCAGGGCCATCTTTTCCACCGCTCTGGTCTCGTACGTGCCCAAGAAAAACATTCTGCAAACGTTCTGCTGATGAGCACAACGCTGTCCCGCGCCACCCTGCGGGACGCCGTCAGCGATCGCCGAGACCGCAAGCCAGACCTTGTCCTCCCCTACAACGTCACCAAAGGAGGCATCGAAAACCTGGACAAGGTGATCTCCACTACAGCTGCAGGAGGATGACGGCTCGCTGGCCCCTGGTCATGTTCCACAACGTCCTCGACGTGTCCGCGTACAACGCCTTCGTCCTATGGCGAGAGATCAACCCCGAGTGGATGCCGCGCAAGAGCAACAAGCGGTGCGTCTTCCTCGAGCAGCTGGGCAAGGCGCTTGTCCGGCCGTGGCGGCCCTGACGTCCTGAGACCGCCGCAGCGGCCTCCTCCCGCAGAGAGTGGCGGCCGGCCGGCAAGAGAAAGAGGTGTCAGATGTGCCCTCTGAAAAAGGATCGCAAAACGCACACCGTCTGCCGCGGGTGCATGAAATTTCTCTGCAAAAGCTGCGCGCTCCTTTATGTACATTTGTATGGTCAAAGATCCTGTATTCCACTGATAAAAGTTGAACCTACCCTTTTCCAACTTTAACCAACTTAATGCTAAACCCACAGTTGGAATTTCCTGCCTTAGCTCAAGAAAATGAAATAAAGAATAATAATAAAGATTTGCTATAAGAATAGAATTACAGTGTTTATAATGAAATGCAAATGAAGAACTAAACTAGGTGGAAGTACTGGCCTGTCTGAATATTTATTATATCTCATTTGCAACTGCATTTTGTTTCTTTTAGGGCTTCCTGGGATCGTTGCCTCACTCAGATGGCTTAGAGGCCACGAAATCCTCAAAGGACCAGCTGGACCCTCACAAGCTCAATGTGCTCATAGGTATATCTGGCTCCTGCACACCATCAGTGTTCTTACTCTCACTACATGTCAGCGGGGTCAGAATAAATAAACAAATATTCTTGTGAAAAAAGATTTAAAATATTGTTCTACATCAAGTAATTGGCTACTTTTGTACTTCACAAATTGACTGCTGTGTTAATTTGAAATGACATGTAGATAGCACAGTTGTTAAGCAAGTCTGAATGTTTGTGTTATTTGTTGTACCTGTTTAATAACATTTTATCATATACAGCTCCTTGGCTGAATGTACAGTAGTGTTTATGTAATGTTTTTGATCATGTTGTAATGGAAGAACTGAGCATTAACGGGGAGGGGTCCCTTGTGGAATACCATTTCACCTGAAGCTACAAAGTTAGCATTATCAGAACAGTTAGACATGATGTCATATTGTGTTTCAGCAACTTTAAACAAAACTAAAAAATCAGACAATGGTTATTAATATTGCTTTGATATAGATATAGATATATTTGAAGGTATTTTGTTCAAGATGTGATACATGCTGCTACATGCTACCTTTTAATGTACAGAAATTTCTTTTTGTAATGTAAACACAATTAAAGTTTTTTAGTTGTCTGTATGTGTGTGTGTTGTAAAATACATTTTAAACTAATTTTACGCTAATTCTATGCTAAAATTATGCATCATTATGCAAAGATATTTTTAATGCATTAATAATGCATTATTCTCACACTGAATGGTTTCATAAAGCAGCTTTCCAAGATATTAATAGTGGCTCTTGGAGTATACTAGTAATAAATTACTAATATGCTGAAATGCTAATAAAAATGTTCAGGGAACACATTTAAAATATATTTAAACTGTTCTTCAAGTATAGCACAAAAGGGTATTTTAAGTTCAATTTAAAAAAGTATATTTAAATTACAGTAAAGGTACTTAAAATAGGTCCATTTTAACACAGTTAAGTATATTAAAATATATTGCAATTATCTTAAAGTTTACTGTAAGTATTTCTAAAATGACAATTAACATTCTTTAAGTTGTTCCAAAATAACACATTTAATATACACTTAGTATAGTACAATTAAAATATGATAAGTGCATCCAAAAAAGTGCTACTTAAGTAGATTTCTTTTTCACTTGGGGGAAACTGATCAGACGTGAGTTCAGTGCTTATTCGGCAAGTGTTTCCACCTCCCATTTAGCTCATTTACTCTTTTTCGACAAAGGCAAAAAACACCTCAAGCGAGCGTAAAATCTTTTTTGCGAAATTAAGGATTTTGTTTGGGAAAGCTGCCGTTTCCACCAACCTTTTCTAATGAGATAGTCTACTTCAAAATGCGCATAAAAAACCACAGCTAAATTCCATTTAGAAAAGTATCCTATAAAGTAACTATCATATCACATTGGCTGAAAAGGTTAAAGTTCATGGCCTGTCCTGTTGAAAAAAGATACATAAGCATTGGGCTACACAGTAGGCTACTGCTATTTAAAGTTTTTGTGACACAACAACAATTTCCTGCGGTGTTTCTGAGAGCCTTTGGACTGAATAATAAGATTACTGTCATTTTGTTGTTTCCACTGGTTCTGCTTTGTTATTACCATTGTAGGAAAGTGTTTAGGCCTACTGTGATGAGGGATGACATCCGTTTTCAGTGCAAAACTGAAACTTCTCTTACTTTGTGCCTGAATGCAAACAATGCAGGAGTCTTACTTATCAGTCTAGGCATAACGCTGGTTTCAGGGATGTGAGAGTCATTAGTAATAACCCTCCTTCCACCACAGCTTAGCTGGGAAACTCTCTCCGTAGAAGCACAAAGGGACTTGAAGACTAAAAACTGTCTGTCGTGAGCTTGCAGGCGCGCATGAAGATATTTTCGCTTAGGGGTGCTGCACTGTAGAAATGCACGCACTTACACACTTTCCTTCAGCACAGAGTGGTTACAAGCATGGTCGTATGAGGTCAGCGAGGTCCGGACCTCCGTAATTACATGTATTTATAAAATCATTCGAATAAAAACCACTGATAGCACGATCAACTTAAAAGAAAGCCATGCGGGCGCAGCTGACCGTCGCTACCCTCATTTCAACTTGAAATACTGTTCCAAGCTCAGTGTCCACTCTTGGGAAAACACATGAAGCACATGAAAACCTTGTGCGCGCACTGCTGCTTGCGGGCAGAATTTTGGACAATACATTTTGTGAATTTCGGGGCGGGTGAAATAGGGTGAAGGGTCTCCCCATTAAGAGAGACGCTGTGCGCTTTTACGCACGAGGAGGCACAGCAGCACATTACTCCTCCTTCTAGGTATAAAACTAGTTTTAGGGATGTGAGCAGTCACTTTAGTTGGCTGTAACCCTCTTTACCCCAACTGTCCACCACAGCTAGGCAGAGATGAGTGTTTGTGGGAAGGACGAGGAGGGCAGAGCGGAGTCTCCCTGAAGAGTGACCAGTCCAGAGAGATTCCTCTTGAACAATTCAACACAAAGTAAGAGTTCTCCTTATTCTGTTAGCCTTGTGGAATAAATCAAGCGACCGGCTGTTTTAGATGTGGGGCATAATAGATGCCCTGTCAGAACGTCTTGATATTAGAGTGTGCAAATATTAGTGGCTCTCAAACTTTTTCTGTCATGCCTCCATTTGGAAAAAAGAAACATTTGAAACAGAAAACAGACTTGTAATCACATAATATGACCATAAACACATGGGAGTTTCCAGATCAGACTCTTCATTATGCGGCTAAATTTTGTGCCAATTGAGTAATAATCTACAGAAGCATCATATGGTGCGCCACTGCTTTCAGTGTCTGATGTGAACTTGTGTCACTGATTTTCTTGTTCTAAATATTACAGACTGAACCTTTAATAATAAAGGTAATAATTCTGAGGATCTACTGACAGAAATGCACTATAATATCCATAACTATGTTTTCAGTGGTGTATAAGGACCTTACATAATGAACCAGTATGTTTTTTTTTACCTTAGAATGAGCCATTTCTATCTAGATACATTGCAGGTCCCCTTACATGGACGCCGCCATGTTTCTACAGTAGCCCAAAAGGGCAAACTGCTCTACAGTGCGCGTTTCGTCACTACGTTGAATACGTACGAAGTAAAGTAGTAGTAGTCTTCTGGTTTGTTTGAAGTAAAAAGTGAAGTGAAATTTGGACAAATAAGAGGGCCACATGTATTCAGCACAAGAACCGACAAAGCGTGTCAGACACCTTTGCTGCTGCTCTGTGCTTGCAAAGGGAGGAGTGAGTGATGACTGATGGTGCATTCAGTTGTGTTGGAATAATCTGTTTTTTTTCTCTTCTTGAATCTTTATTGCAAAAAGAGAAATAAAGTGGGAAATAAAGAAGTATACAGAACAGAAATAATAAAAACTTTGCCAGGGGTAGTCTATATTATACAAATAAATTGTCTTGGCACATGCAGAGATTTTGGGAACTAAATGGAAAACAAAGGCCTCTGCTTGATTAAATCAACTTCACTTTTATAAATCTCTACATTACAGTATTGTGCATTTCCAGTTTTTACTACATTTCTTCTGGTCCAAATGCAAGGATTCATGGAGTACGACATATAAGGACAGAATATATGTAGACGATATGTAAAATGTAAATTTTTCCTTAGGGGTGGGTCATAATTAATTTTAGGTAATTTGAGACAGAAGAACTTCCACATTCACACAGACTGCCATCACCTGTCAACCGTGAACAACCCAGACATCGGTGCTTTCACTGCCAGCTTGAAACTAAAACATAAATGCACATATACAGGTAGAAATAAACTGTAAACTGATGTAAAGGGTGTGTGTGAAGATCTTTGTGTTCCAGCAGTTGGATAATAGTATTGCTGCCAAATTTTGGGATTGATTGTTTCTTATGTAAGAAAACGTAGACAAAGAGGACATTTTCTGTGTATAAAAATGTGTAGATTCAAATTTGCTCAAAGGATCACCACAATCCTCTGTCTTTCACTGTTTCATAAACAACCTTGCTGTGTGAAAGGTTCTGTCACTTCCTGTACTTTATCAATCAGAATTCTGACAATGTCATAATGTTGATGATGTCATAAACACCATGCTGTGTGAAAGGTTCTGTCACTTCCTGTACTTTATCAATCAGAATTCTGACAATGTCATAATGTTGATGATGTCATAAACACCATGCTGTTTGAAAGGTTCTGTCACTTCCTGTACTTTATCAATCAGAATTCTGACAATGTCATAATGTTGATGATGTCATAAACACCATGCTGTGTGAAAGGTTCTGTCACTTCCTGTACTTTATCAATCAGAATTCTGACAATGTCATAATGTTGATGATGTCATAAACACCATGCTGTTTGAAAGGTTCTGTCACTTCCTGTACTTTATCAATCAGAATTCTGACAATGTCATAATGTTGATGATGTCATAAACACCATGCTGTGTGAAAGGTTCTGTCACTTCCTGTACTTTATCAATCAGAATTCTGACAATGTCATAATGTTGATGATGTCATAAACACCATGCTGTGTGAAAGGTTCTGTCACTTCCTGTACTTTATGACATCTTCAACATTCCAAAGATCAAAGTCACTGAGTGAACACATTTAAATACTTCAACTCTTCAATCCAACATCTGAATCATTTACAACTGAGCTTCGTGTACAGAGCCCAGAAAAAATAACTTGTTGAAAAATGGATATGGACTTGGAAGCAGTTATTCAACAACTTGAAGGCATTAATATCCAACTGCAAAGGTATCAGAAACAAGATCAGAAAAAACAACTGGCAGAGCACCATGAAAATAGCCGAACTCAAAAAGGATTGGATGCAATGTCCATGGCTATGAAAGTGGCAAACGAAGCCATTTTAATAGCCAAGGAAGCTTTGGGAAAAGAACTTCAGGAGCTAAACCATATGCGACCTGACAAAGCCTGGGATGAGAAGTGTAAGAACATCAAGGCAGAGCACTTAGCAGCAAGCCAGCAAAACGAGGCACTGCAAAAACAAATTCAGGAGCTCAGGAAAATACTCAAAAATGAACCAGCTTTGGAGGAAATGTGTAAGGTCATGAAGGAGGAAACTGAGGTCGTGAGGCTCCAAAATTACAGCATACAAGAGGAGATCCAGGAGCTCAAAGAAAAGTGCAGAAATTTAAATGCATTGGATGAAATGTATAATCAACTGATAGCAGAGAATGTGGCGATTAGCCAGCAAAATGACAACCTGAGACAAGAGATTCAGGAGATAGCCAAAGATCTCCGTAATGAAAAGGCTCTAGAGAAAATGATTGATCAAATGGAAGTGTCAAAAGTGGCCATCAGCCAGCAGAACGCTGCACTGAAAGAACAACAGCAGAAGCTCTACAAAGATTATGAAGATCAAAAGATTTTCAGTGTCATGTATAGGGAGAAGTTGCACATCGTGGAAGGTATGCGCCACCAAAATAAAAACATCAAAATATGCATTCAGAGCCTTACCAGAAGGATCCAGAACAGAAAAGCCATGAAGGACAAGTATAAAGCCCTGAAATCAGAAAAAAAAGATGTTTCTGCTAAACAAAATGAGCTTATTAAACAACGTCATTTGCTCTTCTCAAAGTACGATAGCATGCCAGTCTATGAAGGCAAGTTTGGTCCACTGAGAGAGGAGACTGAAGCCTTAAGACAAAACAACAATGAACTCCATCGAGAAATCAAACAGTGCATTGAGGAGATGGAAAACAAAACTGTCATAGAGGAAATGTATAAAGCAATGAAAGTAGAGAAAAAGAATCTAACTCAGCGTAATAACATCCTGAAAAAAGAAATTCAGAAGGTGGAGAAAAGGCTTGTAAAGGAACAAGCTTTGGTAGACAGGAATAATGTCATGAAAGAAGAAAATGAAGCCTTGAGCCAACAAAACTACACATTACAACTCGAGGTTGAAGAGCTCTACGCCAGACTACAAAGTGAACAAATGCTGGAGGTCATGAATAAATCGCTGACAATGGAAAAAGATGCCATGGGCCGACAAAAGGACGTACTTCGACAAGAGGTCCAGGAGCTCAATGAAAAGTTGAACAGCAAAAAAGCTTTAGAAAGTGCGGGCAACGCGATGAAGGCTGAGAAAGAGAACATCGGCCAAGAGCCCTCCGCACATACGATGCTTAGCTCACCTGTGAGGCTGGGAAAATTCCAGCCTCACACAAAAAGGTGCTGGTTCAATTCCTGGGCCTGACTCTTTTTGTGTAGAGCTGGATTTTTGTCTGCGTTTCTGTGTGGAGTTTGTATGTTTTTCCCCGTGTCTGTGCGGATTCTCCCGGGTGCTCCGGCTTCCCCTACATCATAAAACACATTTATAATATAGATTCTAAATTGGCCTAAAAAAAACAAACAATACCTAAAATCAGGGCAGCACGGTGGTGCAGTGGTTAGCACTGTCACCTCAGAGCAAGAAGGTCCAGGGTTCAAACCTTGGTCGTCTGCTTTTCTGTGTGGAGTTGTATGTTTCTCCCCGTGTCTGCGTAGGTTCGCTCCAACTTCTCCTACATCATAAAACATATTTATAATATAGATTCTAAATTGGCCTTAAAAAAACAAACAATACCTAAAATCAGGGCAGCACAGTGGTGGAGTGGTTAGCACTGTCACCTCAGCGCAAGAAGGTCCAGGGTTCAAACCTTGGTCGTCTGCTTTTCTGTGTGGAGTTTGTATGTTTCTCCCCGTATCTGCGTGGGTTTTCTCCTGGTGCTCCAGCTTCCCCCCCACCGTCAAAAGACATGCAGGTTAATTGGTGACTCTAAAATGTGTGTGAGTGGATGTTTGTTTCTATGTGCCCTGTTATGCTGTTCAATTTTCTCCCCTCTTTGCCACCTCTCCAGCTGTTCCATTTTCCTCCTTATATAATGTATACATTCAAAAATGACCTAAAAAAATAAAAAATAAAATTAAAAAAATGTGATTATTTCTGGTTATTTATTAATAAATAGTTGGTAGTTTATAGTTGTTCCAATTTTGATGTGTTTTTGCTAAAAAAGATGACATTTTTCCCACACCCGCTTCTCTGCACTGGCTCCCTGTATAATCCTGAATATAATTTAAAATCCTTGTGCTCACCTACAAAGTCCTTAATGGTCAGGCACCATCATATCTTAAATAGGGTATCAAGAACCGGTTCCAAGTTGGAACCGTCCCCAGATTAGTGGATTTGTTAAGAGAGTGCGTGTCCGAGGAAAGTTGGTATAAACATCTTAAAGATCTTAAGGTGTTATAAATTACTTTCTATACAAATCCCACATTGGCTGTTGGAGCAATGATGATTTCACACAGGCAGAAGTGGATGGTACCTTCTGGCCTTGAGCTGCATTAGCGGCCGGTGATCTAGCAATCTGTTCCTTTATAAAGTCTAGGTGCTTGTGCAGCTTCAGGCCATTGTCGTTCACCAGGTAGTCAAACATTTGTAGAGAGGCAGTCTCGTGCTGCGACAGAAACAGACTTGTTATATTAATATGGGAAAGTGAATGGTCATATTTGAAAATGAAAGCGCAGGGACTCATTACTCAAATAGAAAGAGCTTATTACAGC
>NC_060152.1:3243363-3251513 GCF_021292245.1 Micropterus dolomieu
GTTCCGCACCGACTACCGGGGACTGGCTAGCTACAGTAGCTAAAGACTGATCTACCAAGGTGCGGAGCCGGACTTCTAAATCACTGAGCCTCGCCTCCATGTCTATAAATAAACTACACTTATTACATGTACCATTACCGCTAAAGGAGGCAGAGGAGTAACTGAACATCTGACACACCGAGCAGGAGAAAGTGGGAGAGAGAGAGGGAGAAGGAGAAGCCATCGCTAGCTGCTAAGCTAAAGTCACTAACGGCTAAGCTAAAGTACTGTAGCGTCAGCTACCAAAACTTTAGAACAACTATGAGATTGAACAGCAGTCACTAAAAGATGGAAAGAACTGTGAGTGCTTAGGCAAAATTACTGTAAAGAATAAGTGTTTAGCGAACAGTTGGCCGCTGTAATCAAACAAATGTAACTGTTATTTAGCGAGAGCAGCACAACACGGTACCAACACACAAGCACCGGAAACGGAAATGAGTCGACACGCTTACCGCAAAACGTCAGCAGTACGTCAGCACTCGTCAGCCTTACACGCCTTCATCTCTCTATCAATAAATAGATACAAAAATGTTTGTTTATGCTGTCAATTATAGATCTTCGAAATAAAATTGGAATGGCCAAAATTAGAATCGTCCGTTTGTTTGAACCCACCCATTTTTCAAGTGAGCAAAAGTACTGGAACATGTGACTGACAGATGTTTCTTGTTGCCCAGGTGTTGCCTTTTAGGTTGATTGTCCAACATTAAACAGCTCTGCATGACTAGTCGAAGTTTTCATCCTTGGTTCAAACCTATAAAGACTGCATTTCCTGTTAAAGAGGATAAAACAACATGAAGACCAGAGAGCTGTCTATGGGAGAAAAGCAAGCCACTGTCAACCAACGAAGGTTAAAATGAAGGGCAACTGGACTTGGTTGAAGCTACTGGAAGACGTTTCGTCCCTTATCCAAAGGACTTCTTCAGTTCTGACTGACTGGCAGGGAAACTCAGCTATTTAACCTCAGTGGGGTCGTTATCTCGGGTCATCGACTGAACGACCAACGATGGTCGTTCAGTCTTGGCCACAGGTAGTCTCAACGACTGTAACGACTGTCGTCACAGCAACAAGGAACACTAACGAACCAGCGGTATCGATGTTTATTGTGCAAATAAACCTTTCTCATAGCATTTTTATTTGTTAATTAACATTTCTTGGTGCAAGCTATTTTTCAGAACATTTTTAATACTTTCAAAAAGTGGAGGCCAGTGTAAATGACACTCTCTCCCTGCTCCCTCCCTAGTAGTATTATGAATGACTCTGCATTTAAAAATTAGCGTTTGATCTGTATCTCTTTCAGATGTAATTGAGGAAGAAGCTGACTATAATACAGCAGCAGGAGCTGTAGATAAAATGGCAGCCACTGATTCCTCCTTTGTACAAAATAGTTTTACATTTTTAGTATAGTAAAGTATGTCTAGTATTGTTTTGGAGCAGATGTACGGCCAGGCTGGGCCAGTTATGCCTGGTCCCCACCTTCACCAGCTTTTTAAACAAAAAATACTCAATTGTCATCCACTATCTGACGCGTTTTTAGCAAGCCTCTGTCGGCTTTTATGTCATCCACTATCTGACGCGTTTTTAGCAAGCCTCTGTCGGCTTTTATGTCATCCACTATCTGACGCGTTTTTAGCAAGCCTCTGTCGGCTTTTATGTCATCCACTATCTGACGCGTTTTTAGCAAGCCTCTGTCGGCTTTTATGTCATCCACTATCTGATGTGTTTTTAGCAAGCCTCTGTCGGCTTTTATGTCACCCACAGTGACAACAGTAGATAACAGCAGACCAAAACATGCACTTGTCACAGCAGATTTTGAACACCTGCAGCCTCCCCTGTAGTCATAAATATACAGTAGATAAGTTGAACAAGGCGTGCATAGTCTCAGTGTCAATGCTCCCACTCTAATCTAAACACAGTGAGCTTGTTTCTGTATTCATGACTATAGTTCAGCATTTATAAGTAAAGACAAGGCACATCTAGGTAAAAAGATAAAAAAATATTTAAGGATAATCACTGATGTCTGTTTTTTGTCTGCACTGCTCCCCCTCTCAGTGTTATAGGCATGCCGTCTGCTGATCATGCTATTTTAACTATAACCTGACTTTGTGGAATAAGTTGGTGTATTTTGTGCTGTGTGCTAGAGACAGGACATTCTTACTATGAGGGACTATATTGATGTTTTGTAACACAGTTTTCACTAATTCTGCTTCTACATTTTCCTTAGCTGGTGTTTTTGATGCTGCCTTGCTGTCTTACTGTGCTTCCTCACTCTGCTATCAAAGCACATGTGCTTGCTTACACACATACATGTGCTACTGCTGAGAATGGGCAGTTAGATACAAAAAGGAGCACACACACTCAGAGCTATAGAGTTCTAACACTGTGATCCTAACTTTACACTATAAAATAACACTTTAAATGATGAGAATCGCTCTAGTAATTAATGATAACAATTTAGGCTATAGTGCTCTAAAATAATTCACAACACTTGTCTTCTTCAGTTAGATATGATGTGTCAGAGACTTTTTTTTGCAATATAGTGGAATGACTCATGATACTGTTGTTATGGACAAAATATCACAATGTTTCATGAATTACCCTGCGACTAAAAGACATTTAAACACAACTTAGTTTGTCAAGAATAGCTCTAACACACAGCTCACATCAAAATCACAAACTGATGTTTTACATTTCTGTTTGTGTACATATAAAGAAAGTTGACACAAATTATTAATTAGTGAGCTTTAGAGGGGTTGAAAGGTGTATTTGTTTTTATTTTGGACAGAGCCAGCCTAAGGGATTCCACAATGTCCAGTCCTAATGCTTGGGCTAATGCTTAACAAACTTAACACACAGATATAAAATCATATCATGTACATATTTCCTCAGTATTGATCAGTCCAGATCAATATATGTAAATAAATGTACAAGGGGGTACAGATGGTGAATGCTTTGCTCAGGGACCTTCATTTTACCATGGAAAAGCCATTTTAGGTATATATTATATAATGTAAGTGTATAAAAGAGTATGTGACTTTCCCCGTGTACCCTCCTCTCTCCTAATGCATGGTGGGCTCCAGCCCCCTTAACCCTGCAAAGGATAATCAGGTATGGAAAATGTATAAACATCATCCTTATCCTTGGTTTTTCTTGGTAAAAGCAGCTGATGGTGCAGCGTACCTCCTACCTCCAGGCCCAGAGACATCTTCAGCTGCAGCAGGCGTCGATTCTCCAGGAGAAAATCAATCTCCTCTTTCTCTGACTCCAGGCCCTCCAAGTGCTCCTGCCAAAGCAGGAAGTGAAATATGAAAAGGAAGCGGTTAAAAAAAAGATATGAGAAAGCATTTACAGTGAAGTATAGTGGGTGAAAACAAACATTCTTTGTGCTACACTCATATTCTGTGGGCTGGTCTAATGTTTTAAGAGAATAAGGTTTTTATTCTACCTGTACTGATGTAAAGAAGGGTTTTGCTGAAAATTACAACAATGCTCTTGTAATACAGTTGCACAAGTTAATACTTTTGTTTTGACTTGTCATTAGATATGGTACACATCCCTCAACAGTTTGTGATGTTTCCAGTCAGAATGCTTTATATGGCTCCTCTGTAAAAATTGGCTTGGGAAGTGTGCCTTCTTTCATTGTTGAGCTTTCTTCACCAGCATGAAGATGTGAGATATCAAAGCTGAAGTACAGGGCCCTTACTTTTTCTGTAGCATCCAGGGCTGGACTGGTAATCTGGCATACCAGGCAAATGCCCGGGGGGCCGATGAACCTTTGGGGCCTGTGTAACAACATTATTTAACTGTTTTTAAAAAATGGGCCAACAGTCGACCCATAGAGCACAGACAGAGGCCCATTGGGTAATTTTCACTTTCTGAAAGATTTTGTTAAATATGTTTTGAAAAATAGCAATAACAATAACAATAAAAATGCTGTGAGAAAGGTTTATTTGCACAATAAGCCTGCAATGCAATGTAAATACAAAAGAAACCTCATTGTCCAAAAAAAGTGATTACTGCATTATATTTTAAAATTTTGAATAGTCACGTGCCATCTGAATTTTGTGCTTCTCTTTATATAAAGAAATTTCCACCATAAATTGATGCAGAAAATGTCTCCAGAATGCAGGAAATTAAATGTGGTGTGAGAGACCCAGGTTCAATCCCCCACTGTGACCCATCTACCATTGTGAGCAAGAAACTAGTTGCTCCAGAGGCGTGCGACCTCTGACATGTATAGCTTTGGATAAAAGCGTCAGCTAAATGAATAAATGTGCGCGTTCATGCGGAGCGTCTGCCACATTGAGTGGCATCTGAAACCAGTGAGGGCGTAGTGGTAGTGAGTTGTTAAACCCTCAGTGAGCAGGTGTGTAACACCCTTTGCTGCACGATGTGGGACCTTTCTATCACATGCGAGTTCCATGTGACTTTGCCGGTTAACATGTAGGATTTTTAAATTCCGAAACTACACTAACATATCATATCAGTATTCACAGGTTAACAGCAAAGCCCAAAGGTTATTTTTTGTTCTCTTGTCTGATAGACCATAAAACTGTTGTTGTTATTGAATCGTATTCAACTCATGCGGAAATCTTAAAGGACAGAATAGAACATGGCATAACTAGATACACAGGGGGATCATGTAACAAGCAACAAAGGCATTAAAGAAAAATTGTTAAGTCTTTATACAACTGTTTTAAATTCTTCAGACTATATAATTCTTCAATATAATATTTGATTTATATTGAAATGTTGCATTTGTGAATGTAATATTTTTCATTTAAGAAAAAGAGGTTTAAATATATAGCCTAGGCTTTTTTACAATGAATATCAATCTTTTCATAAAAGAATATATTCTATTCTATTCTATTCTAATATATTCTTTTTTGTGATGTCACGTTCTTAAAGAAATATTCAACACAAACACAAAATTAATGACAAATGCTTTCAGTTTCGTTATAGCAAAAAAAACACTTTTCCTCAAAATTAATCCTCAATCTTAATACAACTGTTGTTTATTTGATACACGTATTATAGCAGTGAGTAGGCCAAGGCTACAACGGTAATGTCAGATCCTACTTACGCTGGGGGGAAAGGGTAGTTCATCCGAAGGTTGGCTGCTGTATGTAAACCCTGCGCAGGAGGGGAGCTCAGTTTGGCTGTGAGTTCACTCCGTGTCGGAGTGGAAGTGGTGAGGGTCTAGTTTCGGAAAGGCCCAAAGTGATGCCCTTGGGTGGGGTGTGTGCCATGCCATAGTGACAATGATTATGATTACAATCATAACACTATCACCTTCTGTTGGTGATCACTCGCTGTCATACAGCGCTGCATAAGCTGTTAGACATTGTTTTTGTAGCTAGCATAGTTTCCATAGCTTGTAGCCTATACTTTAGTATGAGTTGTGTACTCCATGGCCACCTCTGATCACCAGGGATTCAGTAAATGAGTGCAAATGAGTACACCGATTCACTTCCACTGGTACACTTATCCACAGCACATACCATTCAGCTGGTTTGGGGGATAATTACAGGGAAGATTATACATGGAAGGATGGTGTATTGGTGAGGGGTGGCCGGACGATTTTGATGGGCCACTTGGACCAAAAATGCCAGGGCCGATTTTTTGTCCCCGTCCGGCCCTGGTAGCATCCCTGCATGTACTGAAGTTCTGCTCCCACCTGGAGTTGCTGGATCTCTCAGCTTTATTTGTCTTCCTGTTGGGCTGCAGAACACCATAACCTTATTAACACCAAACACCTCAGCAGGCTTACTAACTTTCTACAAAGATAGTAATAAAATCTTCAGTTTCATATTTTAAGGCCTTGCACTGTTTGGGTACTCAGTGATGCAGGGAAGGCTTTAGCTTCACCTCTCCATCTCCATCTCCATCTAGTGGGCATCTCAACACTAACAGCCTGCCATAACCCAGTATTACAAGATGACGCTGCTAAGTGCAAATTACTCTGGAATAGCGATGATCTAATAAAAACTAGAAGGGTATCAAATAACTTAGTGTGCTTGAAATTTGCTTTATTACTTGTTTTTTGCATCAGAGAGAGAAAACCATTTGTGTATTAGCGTAAAGGTTGAAAAAGATGTCTTGCAACCAGACTGATTTGAAGCCCAAAATCAGTTTTATTAAACTATGTTTCCCAAGATCATGTGCCTTTGAGGAAGGCCTGCTTCAAAAGGGTGTTGATCTATGATTGAGCCTAGCCTCAGTGAAGAACCACATTTTAATGTTCCTCTTTTGATAAGGAGGCACTACAAAGACATGCAATATAAATGCTGACAAAGTTCTGCTTTTATTACTTATATACTTAGACATAGTGGACCAGAGGGGTGTGGGATTGAATTAAAAGCCAAACTAAGCCACCTAGGAAATTGCACCCCAGGAACTACCATTTGAACATTTGAAGGAGAATAAAGAAGGCACAGAGGAACATTACTGATGAGGCAGAGGCATGTTTCAAAATATACCAAAATGTATTTATTTTTTATAAGCAATAAAAATAAACTGGGACTGGAATTGCTGAAAGAAAAGGAAACAGCAAGAAAATGGTAGATAAAGGAATTTCTTTATTACAATTAGTTTTAAAAAAGGCCTTCATATATTCAAATAAAAATAAAGAACTTTTATATTCAGCTCCCTAAAATATCTTTAAACAAAACTAAGCAGAGGTCACTAGTGGAGAGGCAGACTACACTGAGTGCTACTATTAAATGCAGCTCTACAAACCTCAAAGCATTACTCACGGCAAAATGGTGCAGTCTATATTGTGTCCCTGTGCAATTATTTACAAAAGTAAAGGGACCTTGCCACGGGTACCTAGCCTCCCAACAAGATGGCACCCTGCTCAAAAATATAAACTAAATACAAAATGAATCAGAAACAAATGAACATAAAGTGTCTCAGTTGGCTGGATGAAGGGCAAACTATATCACATAAACCCACAACAATATACAACTAAAACAATATACAAATCTAAACTAAATTAACAAAAGTTAGACAAAATAACTAAATGGGAAAAAAAGCAGAGCTAAAACAAACACTAAGCTAGAACAAAACTTAAAACAAAATGGCAAAACCAAGAAACTGAATGGGCAAAACAGTAGTGGTCTAAAACCAAGAGGAACCTGGAAAAGTGATGGAAACAATTAGCTAGGCTTAAATTAATATGTTAAAATACATTTAAAACTGCAATCTGCTCACCACCTCCAAGATAGGTCATGAAGATACAACAATCAACGGTCATGGGGAAGGAGAAAGGAGGTTCCTACAGTGTTTCAAACAGCAGGTAAGCTACATAATCAACTGTTGAGGGAAAAAGATGTGCCTGAAAGTTTTCGCATACCTGGACAACAAACACCAACCATAACCACAGCAGGGACAGATCAGGAAGCAGAGGGAGAACAAGGGAACCATAGACTGTATATAAGAAATGGACATAGTCATCGTGACGTCACCCTTTGGTTTGTGGACTGCCGTTTTGAAGCCTCGAGTTTGGCCAATAGGTCGCTGCCATGTTGAGATTTTGCAACTCGGAAGTGACCATATTTGGACAAGACGGCGGAGCTAACGGCTGTGTGTGGAGCTAGCTAGCTTGCTTAGCTAGGTGCAACTGTATGTCACGTTAACTGTAATTTTAACCGGGCTGATAACTCTGTCTAGCGAACAACAGTCTTGAAACTAAATGTACTCACCAGAGAAAGTGAACAGCCAACTCCTAATAAGCTTTTTCAACGGCTCTGGTTAAATTTACACAGTGCCGTGGGTATGAGTCGGCTCCAGCTTGATTGACAGGTCGCCATGGTAATGACTTGTCAATCATAGATAATCCCGGCCTGAAACATACTGCTTTATGGTCTATTTTAAAATGAATGGGACCATAATTTACTAAATCAACATCACTTTATACTGAAGAAGACTTGAAACTAGTGACTGAGACCATAAAGTCATCAGGAAAGTGTTTACTGAGGTAATTATTCAGCTGAGAAGTAGGGTCATTTAACTGTTATTTCTAATGAAGCTGGACTTCTTTTTGCAACCAGAAGAGTCGCCCCTGCTGGCCGTTCAATAGAATGCAGGTTTCAGGAGACCGCGTTCGCATCAGA
>NC_060152.1:3251533-3263160 GCF_021292245.1 Micropterus dolomieu
CCATGCTCTAACACACAGTAACGATGAAATGTGTGCTGTTCTCACATTCTTCCTCTGTATGTACACATAAACAACAAGGCAGGGAAATATAAAAGGAATTTATTTTATTGTTTGGGTACATTATTGTTCAGTGTACATGCTCACATCTGAAACAAACTTTACGTGCTTGTTAACTCTCCCACCCCGCAGACATCTACACGTCAATACCGATTTATATTCATAGCGGCAAGTGCTATGTAGCTCCACATAGGGGACACAGGAAGTGACATATAGCACCTTCATGCGGCGTCGGAACCGCGTAGGAAATTCACAGCCGCACCGGCAGAGCTCCAGAATATGCAACTCGGCCGGCTCACGCGCGGACGCGCTTACAAGTGCGAGGGCCCGCCCAACGCTGCTTGCAGCTTTAATTTCTAATGAAGCTGGACTTCTTTTTGCAACCAGAAGAGTCGCCCCTGCTGGCCGTTCAATAGAATGCAGGTTTCAGGAGACCGCGTTCGCATCAGATCGCTGACCAGAAGGTGGTGGATTTTGGAGCGAAACATTTGAACACACGTACTGAGAAAGAGTTGAAGTCAGAAAAGAACAAACAAGCCCCCGTTTTCTGGGCTCAGAAACATGTGGGACTTGGCGGTTGGCATAAACTGGTTTGTGACTGGACTAGAATGGCGACTCAGGAAGTAGAGGAAGATGGGGAAATGGATTTTGGCGATTGGACTCCAGTTGCTAACAGGAGAGGACAAGGTACGGGGGTAAATAGGAGAGGAGATGTAGGGTGGATTTTGAGTCAAGGAAGTAAACGTAGTTTGGAAGAGAACAGTTCCAATGAAGGCAGTGGGTTTGTGCGGAAAAGGGCTGTGAGAGAGGAAATCATCCTCAAGTTTATAAAAGAAGACGAGCATGTTGGTTTAAGGATGATAGCAGTATCTAGGGAATTTAAACAAAAGCTAGGAGATGTGGAAATGGCAAAGATTTTGAGAGACGGAAGCTTGTTGGTAACATGCAAAATGGAGGAACAGAAAAATAAAGTCGAAAGTGTGTGCAAGAAAATGATTAGTGAGAGAAAGACTTTGGGTGAGAGTAGAGTAACAAGGGGAGTGATAACAGGGATTCCTGGCGAAGAATTCTTAGAAAAACTCAAGCGCAGTATTAGTGGAGGCGAGGTGAGTAGAATTAAGAGACTGTTAAGAACAATAAATGGTAAAAGTGTTGAGAGCTTGTCTTTCAGGAGTCCTTACTTCCAGAAAAAGGTAGGATGCATGAGCTTTCCAGTTAGGCCCTATATTCCTCCACCACTACGCTGTTACAAATGCCAGAGATACCTCTGGGCATATAGCAGCAGTTTGCAAAGGGAAGCAGAGATGTCCTAAATGCGGAGGTGAGCACAGAGTGGAAGAATGTAAGGAAAATGTGCAGGATAAATGTTGTAATTGTGGTGGCCAACACAGGGTAACATATGGTGGATGTGAAGTCAGGAAGAGGGCTGTGGAAATACAGCAGGTTAAAACAGTTAACAACATAAGTTACGCAGAAGCAGTGAAGAAAGTACAAAGACAAAGAGGAAGGGTTGATACTGACAATGTTATCCAGGTGTCGAGAATAGATGCAGGTCAAACAGAGAAAACAAATATAGAACTTTCAGTGGATAAGATTATTTTGTATGTGACCTATGTAATCAATTGTACTGATCAAGTTAAACACAAAACCGAGAAAATTAAAATAATAGTTAAGGGAGCTGAGAAGTTTTTGGGCATAAAAGATGTATCTTGGGAGCATATCAAAACAAGACAAGCTGATTATTGTACAATGGAATGCAAGAAGCTTAATAGCAAATGGTCAGGAGTTTAAGGGATTTATTAAAGATTTGAAAAATAAACCAGAAATCAAATGTGTTCAAGAAACATGACTTAAATCAGAATTAGAGTTTGTTATTAAAGGATATGAGATAGAAGGGAGGCTAGTGGAGGAGTATGTATAATATTTATAAAATGCAATATACAGTTTTGGAGAAAGGAAAAGAGTTGGAATATTTAGTAAATGAAATATGGACTAGAGAAGGAAATATCAAAGTTGTTAACTTTTATAATCCATGTAATAAGTTGTTATTAGAGTTGCTGGAGGAACTGGTGATACAGTTAGTAGGGAAGGTGATCTCCTGTGGGGATTTAATGCCCATAGCACATTATGCTATAACTGTAATGATACTAACGGAAGGGTGATTGAGGAGGTAATGGAGACGACAAATTTAGTGTGTTTAAATGATGGAAGGGGTACAAGAATTAATATTAGAACTGGTACAGAAACAGCACTAGATCATACATAAGTGTCAGATTCATTAGGAGGCATTTGCACATGGGAAGTAGTTATAAGAACGACTGTAGGAAGTGACCATTATCCTATTGTAATAGTAGTAGGCTTGAGTCTAGAGGAATATGAAACAGTAGGATTTCAGAAATGGTCATTCAGTAGTGCTAAATGGGATAAATTTAGGAATATTAGTGATCAAGAAATTGAAAAATTGATAGAAATAAATGTCATGAAATGATATTCCAGGTGAGGGGCTGAGCAAATAATTGAGTTACAACAAACCGTTGTCTTTGAAGAATTTAGTTAACAAAAGAGAAAAGAGAAGTATTACAACACAAATCAGGTGGACCAGAGGTTCTGTCTCCTAAGACAGTCACTAACGTCTGGCCCCGAGCAAAGGGATGCATAATCATTTACACAGTCTAGGTTTCTATGTTTTGGGGAACAGAGATCCTCTGTCAGCCTTGAATGAACATTCCAGGAGAGGAAAGGAACAGCAAGAGGGAAAAACACCAAAACAATCTCACAGCTCTGACCTAAACCCTAGTAAATGTGGACAGACTAACATAAGGAGTATAGGAGAGGAAAGGTTAAGGATAAAACACAATACATAATAATAATAACAATAATAATAATAATAATAATAATAATAATAATAGTAAAAGACCATACATAAAAGATTAAATGTAAGAGGACACAATTTTCTGCCATAACAATAAAGATGTTAATAATTTAAATGTTTCATTTTGTAAAGTTGTTCTAGAGGCTGCAGAGAAGTCAATAAAGAAGAAGGCAGGTAAGCGCAAAAGTAAGATTGAACCATGGTGGACAACGGAATGTGAAAGAGCGATAAAAAGCATTAAAAAGTTTAAAGCATTAAAAAGGAATCACTGTTTTCAAAATGTTATTGAATATAAAAAGTTACAAGCAAATGTAAGGAGAATCATAAAAAGTGCAAAGAAAGAATATTGGAGAAAATTTTGTTGCTCAGTAGGAAGGTAGACAGACATTGGGATGATAAAAAGAATGAATAGGATAAAAAGAGAGTATGGGTACCCAGTCTTAAATTATGAGGAGAAACAATAGCAGTGAGAGATGAGGAGAAAGCAGAGATGCTGGCTAAAACTTTTGTAACAATGCACAGAGTGAAAATTCAAAGGATGTATAACTAGAACTATATAATAAAGTATGGGTGGATGGGAAACTGCCACAGAGCTGGAAGGAGGCTGTGGCAAAATAACGGAGAAAATGATAAATGAAAGCTTTTCACTTTTTGCAGATGACAGGGCGATTTGGAAGAGGGGAAGAAATCTGAAATTTATTGTAAAAAAGCTACAGGAAGCTATTACGGAAATAGAGGAGTGGTCATATAAATGGGGTTTTAAATTCTCAGTAGATAAGACAAAGACAATGTTTTTTACAAAGAAAAGAATTGGTACTGAGGTAAAACTAAAGTTATATCATCAAGAATTGGAAAGAGTGAAAAAGTTTTTGAGGTTATGGTTTGATGAGGGAATAACATGGGGTGTACATATCCAGAAAGTACTGGACAAAGGTAGGAAGGTGTTAAATGTTATGAGGTGTTTGGTGGGCTGACAGAACAGCACTGAAGGCAATTTATTGTGGATTAATTAGATCACTACTGGATTATGGTTGTGTGGTGTATGGATCTGCATCAAGCACATCTCTCAGTATGTTAGACAACATTCAGTTTCAGGCTTTGAGATTATGCACAAGGGCATTTAAAACAACTCTAACGGCAGCACTACAGGTGGAAATGGGAGAAATGCCACTCGAGTTGAGAAGAATACAGCTATCTCTGAACTATTGGGTTAATGTACAGGGCCATAGTGAAGCACTTTAAAACCTTGTTGGGAAAAGGAGAGGAGGGAGACAAAAAGCTTTGGTTGAACAGTTATACAAAAAGCAACAGAGTTAGAATTAACTGAATTGAAATTCAGTCCAACTGTACCACTGCCAGCAGTACCATCTTGGGTACTACCTGTACTACTATTAGAAAAAAAAACAAGGACAGGGGCTTTATTTTGAATTAACATACTATACAGGCATATATTAATAGTTACCACCGTTACATCTACAGATCTACACAGATGCATCAAAGAGTTTAGTTAATAAGATAGGAGTAGCTTTTATTGTTCCAGGGTTTCATATTACAATAGGGAAGAGGATTAGTAATAATGTTTCAGTATGCACAGGAGAAATGCTAACAAGAAGAAATAAGACCATTGAGAGTGATTATTTGTTCAGATTCAACTTCATCACTAATCAGTTTGCAGAGCAGTCACCCAGACAGCAGAGCAGACATTTTGATAGAAACACAGCAAACATTATATAGAATCCAAATGGCGGGCACTGCAGTCGTATTTTTATGGGTGCCAGCATATATTGGAATCAAAGGAAATTAAATGGCAGATAAGACTGCAAAGGAGGCCACAAAAAGAGAATACATCGATGTGGCAGTTAACATTAGTAAGATGGAAATAAAGAGCATTATTAAAAAGAGGCAAGAAGAAAAGGTGGCAAAAGCAATGGGAGGAAAGGACTGTGGTTTTTCAGAATACAGAGGAGAGTGGGAGAAATGAGAATGAGAATAGGAGAGAAGAGACAATTATATCAAGACATAGATTTGGGCACACAGGATTAAGCAGCACTTTATTCAAAATAGGTAAAAATAACACCGGCAGGTGTGAGTACTGTGGGCAACAAGAGACAATCGAACACGTCATGGTACACTGTAAGAAGTATGAGGGGAAAAGGAGGGAAATGATCCAAAACTTTAGAATAAGATAAATAAGAGATGGTTGACCAGGGGAGGAGTTAAGTCAAGGCTGCATTCAACACCACCACACACTTGGGGAAGCGATTCCGACCACATACTCATTCAAATTACAAATTACTTTTTTTCGATTAAAAGGCAGTATGTCAAAGTTTTAGCGTTCCCCAGAGTTTAGTGTTCTGAATACTGTTTCACAGGCCCATGCCAGAGGTGGGTAGTAGCGAGATACATTTACTTGGTTACTCAAGTAACTTTTTTTGAGTATATTGTCAGAGTAGTTTTATTATCATACTTTTTCTCTTGCGTGAGTAGTCTTCAAGAGAAAAATAATTTTACTCCACTACATCTGGTTACATTCACTGCGCTACTTCGCTACTTATTTTTTTATTTACTGCAGTCATGCATCCATATGACTCTGTTATAACAGAATAATGGCTGATGCTACAGCATGATAGTATGTCTTTCAAATAACACTTTGTCAGGCTTTCTTAAATCATTGGTATTTGACGCCCTGCATGAGACCGTGTTGGGGCAGCAGGTTTGTGTTGTGAAGACAGGAGGCTACACCGTGCTGACACTGAGCTGACAGAAAGCAGTGTCTGTTGTGTTAATGCTAATATTTTAAATAATAAATAGCTACAGACAGTATATCATGCTTAAAACCTCCTTTTACTTCCTCTTTCAAAGCGGCCTTACTCGTGAAGTTCTCTTAAAAACATTAAACACTTAAAAAGTGTTCTAGGAACTTTACATCCAAACTGGAAATCCAACCTGTCATTTGGGAGATACTTAATCAAAAAGAAAACCGTTAATTAAGGGGAAATGTTGGCCTATAAGTGTTGCTCTAAATGAAAAATAATAAGATCACCAAAATCATTAAGAATCATCACCTGGAGACCATGAAAATCCATTTCAATTTCTTGTCCTGGACCAGGATGGAGGTTGGATTTTCACTTTTGTTCTTGTTATACTCACAACTTTCAGTTAGTTAAAGTGAGAAACTGTGTTAGAAGTTGCATCAGGCAAGTGTGATAACCACCTTTTCACCACTGTAGGTGAGTGTGCTTCCTGACACTGCAACACACATAGTTAAATATTAGCGAACCTCTTACTGCATGTACATTGTTAGTAATATTGTATTTTATTAATTGTTACATGGTTAAGGTTAGCCGCCACTAATGGATACAAATCCTTCCTTTTTCATCCAAAAGTACAAGTTGCTCATATCATGGCAGTGAGTGACAGACTCAGCTGAACAGAGGAAACAACCAGTTCTCATATGAGGACGCTCTGTGGTTTAAAAACAGTGGCTCTTCTCGGTCTACAAGTCAGATGGAACTCAACAGAAAGACTGTAGTGATGGCGGAGGAGGAGATCAACTATGTTTTAGTTTTATTCAAACCTAATAAGCATTTCCCACCTGAATGTAAGTGTAGTTTTGTGACTACTGTTATTTTTAAATCAAGAAAAAAGATATCTTAAAATGCATCACGTTATTGGTATGGATCAGATACTGTACAAAATGCAATATTTAGTATAAAAAGTACTCTAAATACTCTCTTGATTTGGTTAACTCGCACAAAGTTATTTTTCATTCTGAAAGAAGATACTGAGACAAAAGCAATGATCACCCATAAAAGCCTTTTATTTTACACTTTACAGTGATCAAGCTCGGCATTGTGTTTTTCAAACTTTCAGATAAAAAGGAGGGGGAAAGTGTATATGAAGAAATTATAAGTTGTAAATAAAAATGTACACAACATTCAGTGTTACAGCAACTGGGGATACTTCTAGAAATGCAGCCATTACTGCTAAAACTACAGGTCAGGTCCATAAATATTGGGACATCGACACAATTCTAATCTTTTTGGCTCTATACACCACCACAATGGATTAGAAATGAAACGAACAAGATGTGCTTTAACTACAGACTTTCAGCTTTAATTTGAGGGTATTTACATCCAAATAAGGTCAACAGTGTAGGAATTACAACAGTTTGTATATGTGCCTCCCACTTTTTAAGGGACCGAAAGTAATGGGACAATTGGCTGCTCAGCTGTTCCCTGGCCAGGTCCACAGCAGTTGTGAGGAAAAACAAAGCACACAGAGCAGACAGAGAGCTGTTGCTCGATTTGCAGCCTCTGGACTGTTCTGCTCAACTTTTGGAGTCTGTGCAAAGATTTCTCTCCCCAACACCAGGAAGCTAAATGTTGAATATGTTTATCTATCCATGTGGGCATGTAAACAAATTTGTTTTGTTCTTTTGTTCGGGACTAAACAAACACTTTTATTTCCTCTCTTTCACCATGCACTGTAGCAAAATACATTTGTTCATAGGTTTTTGTACACACTATGAAAGTTGATTTCACACATGCATTTACATTGTTCTTAAAGCTAACTTTACTGCCTCGCTCGTGAGCACTGAGGAGATTTGGTTACAATTTCTGGTGAATGCCATGTCTACAATTAATCACTGTAGAACTCTTTACAATGTACGAGTGTTTATCATGTTTTGTAAGTTGTTGACATTATGTGCTGTATCGTTGTTCAGGCATTAAGTAATAATGTGTTATACAGCCCAGGACTTTCATTCACCACCGCCATTTCACAAACAATGTTTTACATATTTGATATAAAGCATGCATTTTCAAAACAAAACAATAAAAAATCATTTTCCAAAAATAAATAATGCTTTTCTCAAAAATAGTATTGGTACAGCAGCAATCACTGAAATGTTGCACCTTACCTAATCATGTTTATTTTTTGTGGGAAATAAACCTTTCAAGTGCAAAACAAAGAATCCAGTTGCTATACGAATACCTGGGAAGAAGACTGCAGAGAAAAGATTTCAGATCTGGTTGTTAAACTTGATCAAATGGAGAAGGTAATGTGAAAACTGTGCAAACATTTTATGACAGCAAAATGAAAATATATTTTCTCTAGGTCTGAACAAACTAAGTCTGTATATCAGAAAGGCTGAGTGCAACGGCAGGGAAATTTGAGGTGTGGACACTAAACAAGGCAGGTTTATTTAAATATTAACAGTCACTGACAGGGATGACGCATGAGGAATCAAGGCAGACAGGAAACAAAGCTAGACAAAAACGCAAAACACCAATAATTGCAATATAAAACAGGAAATAAAGCATAAAGACAATACACAAGGATGAGTATTCCAAACTACAGAGGACATTAAACAGGAGAATACCAACAGAAAAAGAGAACACAGAGACAGGGAGTGATAAACACTAGGAAGAGTCTGAACAGGAAAATACTGCCACTAAAACCAAGTATATCCAGCTGCAGCCCGCAGACCTGATGGAAGTTGACGGAAGTTGAACTTCCAAATAAGGTTTGTCCCAGAAGACACCACACACAAAACGTGATGACGTGTAAGGGTTAATCTCGGCTCACGTACAGTATAGATCCTAATGTTAACCGTTTTATTCTTTAGAGGCCAACAACAGAACTTTAAATACACCTGAGAAGTTTTGAGGCGAGAAATCAACTGTCGAATGTTGGCAGTCTGACGAAAATTGACGGCGAATCGAAAATGTGTTCAAACGTTTTCGGAGTGGACAAGTGCCGACCACGGTGCCGGTGGGTGTCAATATATAGCTGCAGTAACATTAGCAGAGACTGCACGGCAACACAATGGAGGTTAGCCCTATCTGCTAGCGGCCGATGTGCGCCACTGTAGGGTTAACGTTAACCGGTTGACATGCATACAATGAATAACTTTAGGCACACGCCCTGTGATGGTTAGGGTAAGAGGAATATACTTCGGGGGGGCTGTCAGGAATAGTTAGCCAGCTAGCTCCGGTTAGCTCCCCCAGGTCCAGTCACACAGACCACTGCAGCCAACACAGCAGACGTGTCCAGCAACAGCTGAACAATAGCGTCAGTGTTCGTAACGCTATTCTATCATTAAATTCTCAGTAATGTTGTTTTTAACCTACATCAAGATACATCTGGCTCGTGATGTACAGAATATTCTTGGTTTGTGAAACTTAAAATCACTTTGGAACAAATAAAATATACAACAGTATGATTTGAAACATTGCTTTATTATTATCATTACGCTATTATAAATAAATATTTACAGTATTAATATACTATAATATTATTAATTAAAGTATAATGTAAATATTAACACATAATGTAGACTGATTGGTACGTTGACATTTATTTATACTTCTTTTTTTAACGGCTCTGCGTGGGCCGAACGGCCGAGATAAACGTCATCACGTTTTGTGCGCGGTGGCTTGTGGGATGAATCATATATGGAGGTTCAACTTCCGTCAACTTCCGTCAGGTTTGTCTGGTTTGTCTGCGGGCTGCAGCTGGACCCTTCTCATTAAAACCCAAAAAACTGTAGGTCACTGTGTGTTTATTTAAGTATGGAGTTTAAATATCTGATAACTGTCTCTCTGTTGTCAGATGTTCATCAATAAACACAGTTCAGGTAGAAAAAAATGGGCAAATCTATTTAATTAAGATAAAAGGTTTTTGTTTTGTTTTTTGCTATGGCAGTGCTTGTAGAAGCAGCAGGCAGTAGTTCCTTGAAACTTCGCTACACTTTTGTTTTTACCTGTTTTTTCCGGGTTATTGCCAAAACATGCATTACCTCTGACATAAATACAGTCGTTGGAAGATGAAGACGGGGTTTTTTGATTAAGTGCAGCAGACCACGATCCACCCAGCCCAAACCACCAGACCAGGAGAGGAGCCATGCTGGCCAAGCTTGGACTTAATTCTGCTCCTAAAGATCCAGTCTGGACTTCATGGGACTCATGTTGACCAGACAATGGAGTTCAGAGACTGCTGTGCCCACATTGTTACAGAGACCTGCCCCATTAACATTCCTGATCAAGCACTCAGCAGGTGGTCCAAGATGAACATCTCAGGTTATGTATGTAACCCTTGTTCCCCGAGAAGGGGAACAAGACACTGCGTCTGTGGGACTATGGGAACGCCTCTGGGCGTGGCAGGGCTGAAATCATGAATGAAACTACTCCAATCCTATTGGCGTTGCTAGAACGGTAGCGTGTGACGGCGTAACTGGAGGCGTATACAAGTACGCCGGCACACCGGACACAATAGCTCTTTGCTATGAAGCAAGGCACCGCCTCAAGGAACTGGGCCCCCTCAGGGGCCAGACCCACAGTCTCTACAGGGCGGGGCAAGGGTGAAAGACCTGGCCCTCCGCCTGAGACAGCAGGTCCCTCCTAAGAGGGACCACAGTGGACAGTGCGTAGTCTCTTGAGATGCAAACAGGTCCACGTCTGTGCCAAACCTTTCGCACAATAACTCCACCACCTCGGGGTGGAGTCTCCATTCCCAAGGCCTCAGCCCCTGTCTCGACAGCAGGTCTGCTCCTTGATTCTGGGTCCCCGGGATAAACGTCGGGAGAACCCCAAATGAATATCATGCTTTACAAGAGCTGAAGATCAAAGAAGACACTGCTGAACAGCCAGTCAGCACCAAAGGATCCAAACTACAAGGCTTTGCCGGAAGTCCACCAGCAGTGTGTGCGCCGTCAAATGGCTACGAGGTGGTTTTATTCCATTTTGGGCTCGTGCCAGAACCCACCAGGAGTGTCTCGCAGAGCGCTGCAGAGCACAGCCCAGGCAGCTGCTTTCCCTAGTTCACCAGATGACAAATACTTCACACCAAAGTCTATTTTGGCCAGTTCAACATTGTCCTGCTTTCATTTGGATATTTTTGTGCTTCTACCATGGGTGAGTAGGCTACATAGTTAAAGGGTGTCTTTTTTAAATTGTGTTTAATGTTATGTCTTAATTTCTGCCCTGTAACCTGTAGAAAAGGTTAACACAGTTAAGTCTAGTTCAAGTCTAGTTATGAACGACATGGATTAAAGATTTATCGCTGTGCTTTAGTTGTAATGTTGATATAGTGATGTGATTTACAATTTGGAGTCTGCCCGGTGTTTTATTTTGAAATTTAAAGGATGTGCTGTGCCTGTTCTGTGTGTGACTTCCTGGCTAGCTAAATCTGCTCTATGCTGGACAAGTCTTTCATCTGTTTTAGCAGAGCAGTGCAGAGAGTTAAATGTTAGTGTTGGAGAGATGGCTGCTATGAATATTTGTACAAGTAAAAGATCTATATGCTTCTTTCAACAGGGCTCAACAGGCTAGCGCAGTCAGAGGGCCTCAATCTGCAGCTGCAACAACAATAAAACATTTTTATTTCCCCCCCCAAACTGTGCAGACTAATTAATTGTTGTGGACTTGTTTGTGTTCACGTGTCCATGTTCAAGTAAGTGCTGAATAATTGTCACCTTCATGGACCTGTGATAAAGGAGTGACATTGTAATACCGTCAATGTTATGTTACTAGTTTCAACATGTGGTAGTATTTGGTTGTATTCGCCTTTGATAGTTAGCGCTGCTATTAGAGTCTTCGGTATTGGATGGTAATATAGACACGCAGCATTGTATGTCCCTGTTACCCCACTAGGTGGGGCCCTTTATGTTTTCTGATGTGAAGCATTATTTCTCTGT
>NC_060152.1:3263260-3290942 GCF_021292245.1 Micropterus dolomieu
GTCCTAATTTACATTTGTGTTTTGTTGGCAAGAAAATGTAAGTAACATTATTCACATGAAGTTCTAGGTTTACATATGTTTCACATGTAATCCCATAGGTTTCACGTGGGATTTCACAAGGGCTTCACATGTATCCCATAGGTTTCACCTGGGTTTCTGTTGTTTTCACATGAAATCACATGGATTTCACATGTAATCCCATGGTTTCACATGGGTCTTTCTATGGTTTTAACAGAATTTACACAAGTTTCACATGTAATCCCATGGGTTTCACGTAGGATTTCACAAGGGCTTCACATGTATCCCATAGGTTTCACCTGGGTTTCTGTTGTTTTCACATGAGAATTTACATGGATTTCACATGTAATCCCATGGTTTCACATGGGTCTTTCTATGGTTTTAACAGAATTTACACAAGTTTCACATGTAATCCCATGGGTTTCACATGTAACCATATGGGATTCACATGGGAATATACATGGGGTTCACACATTACACCATGTCAATGTTCCAAAACCACATGTTTCACAACATGTTAAATTCCACATGTGCAAAATCACATGTCCATGTTGTCACATGTGATTACATGTGATTTTACACATGTGAAATTAATGTGGATTTTCTGTAAGGGAGTAGATATCAGCAGAGGACAGATAGTTACAGACCGGTTGTATTGGAGTCTCTGAAGTGGAAGAGCCACCAAGTAAGAATCTCACACACTGAAAAAAAATTTCTGAGGGTTTATTTGTGTCATATTTACAAAGCACAATGGTTAGACAATTTTTGTTTCGCTCTTGGCATTGCTGATGCTAAAGTCAGTGGTTTGATGCAACAGAAAATACAACTTTTACTGACCAGCAGACCCACCAAATTCATCTGCTAAATGAAATTTGCCATCAACCTTTGTGGAAGTGTGTCCTTGTTACAAAATTAAATTCTGTAGTAATATTGGCAGTGCAGCATTTTGCAGTTCAACAAAAAGGGTGTGATGAGGTAGCACACGTCACAGGATCCGTGTACATTGTCATGACAGTTTGGCCTTGGATCGACAAGCCACAGCAAAACCTGGAGAGGGAGAAAAAAACCCAAATGAATATCATGCTTTACAAGAGCTGAAGATCAAAGAAGACACTGCTGAACAGCCAGTCAGCACCAAAGGATCCAAACTACAAGGCTTTGCCGGAAGTCCACCAGCAGTGTGTGCGCCGTCAAATGGCTACGAGGTGGTTTTATTCCATTTTGGGCTCGTGCCAGAACCCACCAGGAGTGTCTCGCTTCAGAGCACAGCCCAGGCAGCTGCTTTCCCTAGTTCACCAGATGACAAATACTTCACACCAAAGTCTATTTTGGCCAGTTCAACATTGTCCTGCTTTCATTTGGATATTTTTGTGCTTCTACCATGGGTGAGTAGGCTACATAGTTAAAGGGTGTCTTTTTTTAATTGTGTTTAATGTTATGTCTTAATTTCTGCCCTGTAACCTGTAGAAAAAGTTAATACAGTTAAGTCTAGTTATGAACGACATGGATTAAAGATTTATCGCTGTGCTTTAGTTGTAATGTTGATATAGTGATGTGATTTACAATTTGGAGTCTGCCCGGTGTTTTATTTTGAAATTTAAAGGATGTGCTGTGCCTGTTCTGTGTGTGACTTCCTGGCTAGCTAAATCTGCTCTATGCTGGACAAGTCTTTCATCTGTTTTAGCAGAGCAGTGCAGAGAGTTAAATGTTAGTGTTGGAGAGATGGCTGCTATGAATATTTGTACAAGTAAAAGATCTATATGCTTCTTTCAACAGGGCTCAACAGGCTAGCGCAGTCAGAGGGCCTCAATCTGCAGCTGCAACAACAAGAAAACATTTTTAATCAACCTAATTATCAAACTACATAATCCAGTGAGCAAAAAATAAAGAGTACATGTAAAAAAAGGCATAATAATAATAAGCTGCAGACCTATGATAAGCTTTAGTGATTCACCGCTGCAGCGTAAGGCAGGACCTTCTGACAGCAAATCACTTGAGTCTCACATCCTAGTTTGGTCCACACCCTAAACTGTGCAGACTAATTAATCGTTGTGGACTTGTTTGTGTTCACGTGTGTCCATGTTCAAGTAAGTGCTGAATAATTGTCACCTTCATGGACCTGTGATAAAGGAGTGACATTGTAATACCGTCAATGTTATGTTACTAGTTTCAACATGTGGTAGTATTTGGTTGTATTCGCCTTTGATAGTTAGCGCTGCTATTAGAGTCTTCGGTATTGGATGGTAATATAGACACGCAGCATTGTATGTCCCTGTTACCCCACTAGGTGGGGCCCTTTATGTTTTCTGATGTGAAGCATTATTTCTCTGTATGTACAAGAGGTCATATCTTACTGCCTATGGTCGACAAGTGTTCTTAAATATTATTGGTGTTTGTTTACTGTGGTAGCATTTGTAAAGGTACAAGCATTCAATTCAAATTAGCTTTATTGGCATGAATGTAATAACAACATTGCCAAAGCATCATATATACACAACATACACAACCATTTGATTAGACGTTAATTAGTAAATCACCTACTTTGTCCTATTAAGAATACTTGAACTTGTACAGAATGGGGAATATTCTGTTAAGTTCACCAAGCTAAATTAAACTCCACAGTTAATGTCCTGTGCTTCCAATCCAATTAATAAAGTGCAGAGGATGAATACTGAATCCATTTAAGTACACATATCAATATACTCTTTTGTGTTCCGTTTTCCCACACCAGTAACTATAAGGTCTGATTATGATAGCCCACTGCTTAATATGAATGGTTTTGTTTACATCCCTGTGACATCCATCCAAACCCACACAAGTTAGTATTTACCTATCAAAATCTTGTACGGAGCAGTTGGTTTTTGAGCTGTGACCCTTTGTGTTGAACTGTGACAGCAGATCTGCCTGAAAGAAGAGCAAATGGGGTCATCTTACAGGGTGTAAATCATTAAATCAGACCTCATCTCTTATGATTTTAAAGACCTGGGGTGGGATGAGATAGGGGGGAAAAGACAACTGCCTCTCTGGTTGGTTCATCCTGCTCCAGGCTCTCATCGATCAGCCTCGCACTCAAACTCTCCAACTACTGATTCTCTCGGCCAATCACAGACCTGTGGCAGGAGACTTTTGGAGGTCCCAAATAATGTGACAGATACTAAATACCAGCATACATAAAAATCAATGTGCACTCATATGCTGAACGATATATCTTTGTGTGAACGTGGTGCTATATAGTGTATCACAGCACAAACAGCAGCAGGTAACCGGGCAATGGGCTCAACACAGTAATTTGTGGGCAGGTTCATGGACGAGTACTTAGTCCAGTCACGGCAATGCGCTGCAATAGGGGCTTTCTGTAACGCAACCAGCTGAGCAGCTGCAGTTTTTCACAAGTTCCACAAAACAACAAACTCCACTACCACTGTGGTTATTAAATATGCTTGAAATTGGACTTAACGTCCACACAACTTTCCTCAGTCAAAAAACGTTAGTGACCCCAGCAGTGCTCCAGCATGTCAACAATACAGGCTATTTTTCATAATTGATTCTGTATTAATGTATATTTTCTGCTATGTAGTAGAAGGGAGTTTCAAAACTCAATTTCACAAAATAACTTAACTTGTTATATTGTGACTATTGTTGTGAATTAATTTGGAGCATTATAGCCTAAATTGTTATCATTTATTACTAGAGCAATGGTGGTCTACATTGTCATCATTTAAAGTGTTATCTTATAGTGTAAAGTTAGGATCACAGTGTTAAAACTCTACAGCGCTGAGTGTGTGTGCTCCTTTCTGTATCTAACTGCCCAGGCACACGTGTGTGTTATTTGGGAGAAAAGGGAGGGAGCACAGTGAGGCAGCATCAAAAACACCTGCAAAGGAAAATATAGAAGCAGATTTTGTGAAAATTGTATTACAAAACATACATCAATATAGTCCATCGCAGTAAGAATGTCCTGTTTCTAGCACGGAGCACAAACAACACCAGTTTATTCCATAAAAGTCAGGTTATAGATGAAATGGCATGATCAAGCAGAGTGCATGCAGAGGACACAGAGAGGAGGAGCAGGCAGTCAGGGAATTTCCCAGACCCATGTGCAGTAGGAAAGAGAGCCAAGAGATGATATGAAGCCAAGAAACAGAGCAATAAAAGGAGGTCCAAAAGGAGGTGAAAGTCTGTCGTTACATGGTTTTCATGTCGACTCGGGTCTCTGTTCTGGTAACAGAATGGGGCTCTATTTTGCACCGATCTCTGACACACTCCGGTGGAACTTTTGTATTCTAATTGGTGTCTGTTTTTGTTGATAATAAAAATGTTGGTAAAAGTTCAAGCTTTCTTATCTGGCCCAAGTCTTGAATTTTTACACGACATTACTATCAACCTACCGACCAAGCCACTTTAATGTAAAGTTCAACACACCAACCTGCACAATTAACACCGAATGAACAATATGGCGAAACTTGCAGATTCCGTGTTATAAAATTGACAACAACTTGCGACTTGCGCAGCTTTTAAAATCTTATTTTGTAACATTAACGTTTGCAGCCCTTTTTTGAGAAAGCGGTCTGAAGTTAGAGCTTAATGTTACTGTAAAAGTTTACTGCTCTTCTGGGGACACCCCCTCGCCGAGTTAGCATACACTTATGATGTTAGCTCGGTAGCTAACATTAGCAAGTGAAAGCAGGTAATGAACTTAAGTCAAATAAGTTACGTACATTCCTGTGCTATCCCAGCAGAATTATTACAACTTAATACTTACAGCTCAAAGTGTTACTCTTCTTCTTCTTTGGGTTTTTACGGGAGCTGGCATCCATTGAGTTGCATTACTGCCACCTTCAGTTTTTATTTACCCTTTGCTTCCATTCATACTAAATCCGCCTATCTTATCCAGTCGCCCTCAGAAAACCAAATATCCATTTCCTACCCTCCACACTTTCTCCATACTCCAATAAACTTTTTACTGTATTATCTATCCGTCCTATTTTTTTAACTGTGTTATCATTTCTTGTCTTTCCTGAGTAAAAATCCTGCATGTTATAAGAATATGTTCTGCTGTTTCAGCCTCCTGACATTGTTCACACATTCCTGTAGGTTGTTTTCCTGTAATTAAAAGTGTGCTGTTAAGATTGCTATGCCCAATTCTCAGCCTACTTATTATCACCTGTTCTTTCCTCTTTGCTTCCCTACTTCTTGATATACCTACTTTGCATTGGATTCCGTGTAAATGTCTCCCTTTTATTACATTATCCCAGCTATGTTGCCATTGTCGATTTACACTTCACTATGCCCTTCCCCTCTGATTTTGCTCAAAGTGTTACTCTGGCATGTCTCTTCTTCAGTCTCACTCCGCCACAAGAGTGAGCAGCCGAACCGTGGTCAAGTCGAATCAGCCAGCCCGCGACATCTGATTTTTGTTGAGCGGTGTTAAATTTTTCCTGGCAGAGTTTCGACTTGACCCGCACAACTGTGCTGTGATTGGCTAATAGGTTACTCGTCACTTGCACGGGTCCTTGTGATTGGATGCTAGCTTTACACGCAGCAAGTCCTGCCCTACTGTGCTATGTTTGGCTAGTACTCGTTGACGGTACTGATAGATGATAATGAAATAATAATTATGATGAATAGAAGTGTTTTAAATGTGTACAGAGAGATAAAGATAAAGATACATTTCATATCCATAAATGTTAACTTACAGATAAGAAGCCTTGCTATTTTGCCTTTATGAAAAGGTTCAAACAAAACATTTCCTCAGTTCAACAGTATCTAAAGCAAGTGCGGCAGGTTGAAGGTTTTTCTCCCTCCCGCCACTATATGGCACTGCGCTGGTGCCTTGACAACCGGATGCCACTGCCGTTGCCTATAAGTACAGGTGGTGATGCACCTGTGTCAGTCTCTTTCTTACCTGGACTGGGCATTTTGGCTGTTGGTGACGGTGATCCGGCGTTGTGGTGTGCTGATGCGAGTGCTGTCACAGCTGTTATGGCCTGCAGCGCAACAGTTTTATATATTTTAATTGTGTGCGGGTAGTGCATCACGGTTAAACACAATGCTCCCTTGATTGTTTTAGAGCAAATCGTTGCTGTGCGGGCTGTCATGATCTGGCCTGTGGCTGATTATGTGTGTGCGCTGGGGAACCGTGGGGGTATGTATGCATGTCTCGTATTGTATTCCATTTGATTGAATATATACCATGCGAAATATAATATTAATGGTGCTAAATCTTTCCTTCCCTTCAGTGATCTGCTGCACTGCTGCATCTTTTTGTTGGTTGGGACTAGTTATTGTATATTTAGTTTATACAGTTGGCATTTTGTGGTGTGTGTGTGTGTGTGTGTGTGTGTGTGTGTGTGTGTGTTTTCAATTTTGGTTGGTTTGAATTAATTGATTTGTACGTTTTGATTCATTTTGGTGTTTTGCTTTATCCTTTTAGCCACTGTGTATTTTAAATAGTATACTGTATATTAAATTAGGCCCATACTTTTAATTTTATTCAGTAATGGCATGCCTTCTCAATCAGTATATGTAGTTGGTATGGTTATTTTGTTTTTGTTAAGTTACTTTTGGTTTGGTTGTTAAATAAAATTATTTGTTTAAATGTGAAACACTCTCTGCCCTGGCCTTATTTCATACGAACCTGTGTGACTATCAATATTATTTCCTGGGGCGAAATTCCCTAGGTGGTGTTGTTGGCAACTTATTTAAGTTATTATTACGTATTTAAATAGAACCACACCCTCGTCTTGCTACACAAGCAATTAAATCCTTTATACAAGATCGGCTCCATCTTCTTCTTCTGTGCTATCAAGTTAACCAAATTTCCCACCCACCGTCTGCTAAACAGCAAGACTAGAAAGGATGCTTTTCCTCTGCCACGCATTGAGGAGAGTCTGGAAGCGCTTTCTGGGGCTCGCTGGTTTTCCACTATTGATCTGGCCAGCGGGTACCATCAGGTCGCTATGTCAGAGCTAGATCGGCCCTCTGTAGAACAACATCTGCAGAGGTTGGAAACTGTGCTTGGTCATCTCCAGAGCGAGGGCTTGAAAGCCAAACTTGAGAAATGTGCGTTTTTCAACCAGGAGGTTGGCTATCTGGGCCACGTTATTTCTAGTAAAGGAGTCTCTACAGACCCCAAGAAGATTGAGGCAGTGGCCAGTTAGCAGCGGCCTAAGCACATCTCAGAGTTGCGTTCCTTTTTGGGCTTCGCTAGCTATTATCGGCGGTTTATGGAGGGCTTTGCACAGTTGGCAGCACCACTACACCGCTTGGTGGCCGCGCTGGCTGGTACAAGGTCAAAGCGGGGGTCGAACCAGGCATTAGAAACCTCTTGGACACCTCAGTGTGAGGAAGGGTTTGAGGCACTGAAGGCAAAGCTGGTTTTGGCCCCAGTGCTGACCTATGCAGACTTTTCACGTCCTTTCATCTTGGAGATTGATGCCAGCCATCATGGGTTGGGGGCTGTGCTCTCACAGGAAACTGAGACTGGTGTGAGGCCAGTGGCCTACGCTATTAGGGGTCTCCGTCCCCCTGAGCGCAATATGTCCAACTATAGTTCTATGAAGTTGGAATTCCTTGCGCTGAAGTGGGCCATGACTGAAAAATTTAGGTAGTACTTGTTGGGTCACAGGTGTGTAGTCTACACTGACAACAATCCATTGAGTTACCTGCAGTCTGCTAAACTGGGGGCGACTGAACACCGGTTGGCGGCTCAGTTGGCTGCTTTCGACTTCGACCTGAAGTATCGCTCGGGTCGGAGTAATAGAAATGCAGACGCGCTGTCACGACAGTATGTAACTGGATCTGAAGTGTTAGCGCCTGTGTTGCCAGGCACACCGGTGCCAGAACATCTTCAGCAGAACCCAGACATGGAGTCGGGGCTGCTGGCCACCCAGTCGGTGATCTCAGCATTTCCTGCCCACTCCGACCTTCCGACCTTCGTTCCTGCGGAGGCGATCCCCTCCTGCAGGACGTGTTGCCCTTTTGGCGAGGGAAGTCTTTGCCTACTCTGGCTGAAAAGCGTCAACTGTCCAGGCCTGTTATGGCAATCTTGCGCCGGTGGGACCGGTTGGTGGAGCTGGAGGGAGCCCTCTTCCGCCGGGTGTTTCGTTCCGATGGGGGGGAGGAATCTGTTCAGCTCATGTTGCCTGCAGTCCTCCAACAAGAGGTTTTACACCAGCTCCATTAGGAGCATGGACATCAGGGCATTGAACACACCACAGAGCTGGCAAGACGGCGCTGTTATTGGCCTGGAATGTCCATGGACATTAAGCAGTGGGTTTTGGGGTGCGAGCGTTGCCAAGTCGCTAAAGACTCTGGCCATGGACCTCGTAGCTATATGGGTCATTTGCTTGCTTCCCGACCAAACGAGATTGTGGCGATAGACTTCATATTGTTGGAACCCTCCCGTAATGGGTGTGAGAACGTCTTAGTGATGACTGACGTTTTCAGTAAGTTTATGGTGGCTGTCCCTACACGGGACCAATGTGCCGCTACCGTGGCCCAGGTCTTGGTGGTAGAGTGGTTTTAAAAATTTCGGTATCCCCAGCCGCCTTCACTCGGACCAGGGGAGAAGTTTTGAAGGCTCATTGATTCGCCAGCTCTGTCTTTTGTACGGTGTGGAAAAGTCCCGTACAACCCCTTACCATCCTGCAGGTAATGGGCAATGCGAGCGCTTTAATAGAACGCTTCAAAACCTCCTTCGGACTCTCCCAGTGTCCCAGAAGCGAGACTGGGCTTCTTGTCTTCCGCAGGTCCTCTTTTGTTATAACACCACACCCCATCAGGGTACTGGAGAGTTACCATTTTACCTGATGTTTGGACAGGAACCCCGGCTTCCTGTGGATTTCATTTTGGGCAGGGTCCAAGATCCTGTGCCTGGTGCAGTACAGGATTGGGTGGTTGAACATCAGGCTAGACTCAAGGTTGCTTTTGAGAGTGCAGGTGAACGGTTGGCGGCTGCTGCCGGCCGGAGGAAAGAGGCATGACCGGCAGGTTAAGAATGTGCCTTTTCCTTTAGGCCAGTTGGTGTACCTGCGAGACCTTGGGGTTAGGGGCCGTCATAAAATCCATGACCTCTAGGGTTCGGAGATCTACCAGGTCATGAAGGCTCCCCTTGGTGAAGGCGCAGTTTACACCGTTGTCCCTGTAGCTGACCTGAATAGGATCAGAAACGTGCACCGGGACATGATGAAAGCTGTGGTCCGGCCTGGTGTGGGCTCTCCCTTGGTTGAGGTACTAACTCAACCTGTTGAGCAGATGCCAAGTGATAACTCTGGTAACAGCAACTTATGGCTGTTGGTCCCAGAAACCCCTTTTCCATGTCCAGCCCCTGCACAGAGGACATTCCTTCCTACAAGTCCTGGTGCAGCAGGACCATCTCAAGTTGGGCATCCATCCACTTCTGTGGGGTGTGAGGATTCCCCACCTCAGCTCCCTCCAGGGTCTCCTATGGACCAGCCAGGTCAGCAGGTCCTGCGTCGCACAACTCGTGCAACAGCTGGCTGTCATCCAAATGTCCATAATCTACCCGGTCCGTTGGTCTTCAGGGCAGTGATGGGCCGTCTTACCCAGGCGGCTGTTTTCAGGCCTTGGTGGTAGCCATAGTTTAATGGTCCATCGCCAGGGCGGCGATGAAAAGAGTGGGGTTAGATGTGGCAGGTTGAGGGTTTTTCTCCCTCCCGCCACTATATGGCACTGCGCTGGTGCCTTGACAACCGTGTGTGTGTTTTCAATTTTGGTTGGTTTGAATTAATTGATTTGTACGTTTTGATTCATTTTGGTGTTTTGCTTTATCCTTTTAGCCACTGTGTATTTTAAATAGTATACTGTATATTCAATTAGGCCCATACTTTTAATTTTATTCAGTAATGGCATGCCTTCTCAATCAGTATATGTAGTTGGTACGGTTATTTTGTTTTTGTTGAGTTATTCTTGGTTTGGTTGTTTCTAATTCGTATTTTGTTAATAAAATTATTTGTTTAAATGTGAAACACTCTCTGCCCTGGCCTTATGTCATACGAACCTGTGTGACCTATCAATATTTCCTGGGGCGAAATTCCCTAGGTGGCGTTGTTGGCAACTTATTTAAGTTATTACATATTTAAATAGAATCATACCCTCGTCTTGCTACACAAGCAATTAAATCCTTTATACAAGATCGGCTCCATCTTCTTCTTCTGTGCTATCAAGTTAACCAAATTTCCCACCTAAACAAGGGGAACGTTCCACACACAGGGCCGCCAGTGGTCCCATTTAAGGCAGATCATTTCCAAACACCTTGCAACATTATTAAGAGCAATCACAATATCAGACAAAAAGCAGTAACAAAAGACTTGACGTCAACAATAACGATTAGTCTGCCAAAAGTGATTTGGATTTATTGAAATAAAATCAGCAATATGTTTTAATGTGCTACAGTGTAGGCTAATCTAATGGCCTATTAGTTATTCTTTCTTTCAAGAAAATACAATGAAAATACTGTGTCAACAATGTTCATCACCCATTGTAACAATACCAGTAGGCCACCAAAGTAGAAGTTGCCTTAAGGAGCGCTTACTTAACTTCAGAATTTTGTGTAGGCCTACATCTTATTGTAGTTTTAGCCAAAAGAGGCCACTTCACTTTTATTATCATCACATGAAGAGTGTTCAGTACTGTTGCGTTTTTTCAGATTAACTAAGGCACACTAGAACATTCTATACCAACTGTCAATTACCATATATGGCAAACACGAGAGACACACAGGGGTGCAGTTTCCAGCATATAATCATTGTTTAGCTGGAAGTTGTCAGACTCTGTGTTAGACAGCCTGACAGCAGAGTCTCCGGATATATATCTGTATTGGGTTGAATAAATCAACATTGTGTGAACTTGATACCTTGTCTCATCTGATCCTTCTCATCAACGAATTCGGGGAAGTCGTTGCACTTCAACAAAAATGTAAAACAAACAAAACAAAAAAAAACTGCAGTGGACTGAAAAGTTGGTCCTCCTTTCAGATTTACACCTTTTAGTCTCGATTCTCACAAAATGAGTTGTTTATATCCTCCAGATATGTGTCCTTTTTCTTCCACATGGCTAAGGTCCATATTGTTGGCTTCTTCGTCACCCAATTCAGAAGGGTGTACCGTTATTGTATTCATTACTTTTGGTCAGACAAAAGAGTGCCGATCCCAGACGTGAAACCCCCTTCAATCTCCAGGAATAAACTTTTGCTCTAAACTAATCATAGAGAACAACAGGGCTTGTCTACAAAATGGTTGACACCCCATCTTAAGTGTCAATGAAACAGTTAAAACAAAACAGTCCTTCTGGCACTAAACAAAGAGGTATACAAACAATGGTATAATCAACATTCTGATGCAATCGTTTGGCCTAAAACCCAGTAGGTTACATTTTTAGAAGACTGAGGACACTGATGACTTTGGTAAGAAATATCAGCTTTGCTGTAACTTTTTAAACTCTACAGTACCATCCCCCATGGCTCTATGTCACATTGGTGGAAATCACAATGAGATTCGGTGAGAGTCTTTCATAAGAATACTTTATCTGACAATATATTTCCTTCTCAATGATACAGAAAATGAATCATTATTCCTTTTGTAGTTGGAAAAGGAAATGTTCCCAACTGCAAGTAACAATAATAGAGCCTCTGCTGTACTCACGGCCTTTCTTGGAGCTGTCCATTAGTTTGGAGTTCCAACACTCGTCCACAGTGATAAAGGGAGGAGGGATGATGATGTGGAATATAAATATTGTTTCTTTGTTTCTTACAGAAACGTGAGGATCCACTAATGGTACAATGAGCCCACTTCTCACCTCTGTAAACACTTTCCTGATGATCATTCAGTAAATTATGGTGCCATTTAGAGGAAAATAACCCAGAAAGCAGGTGAGGCTTTAGGGCGGGGATAACTTTGACATGTGATTGACATGTTGCTGCCATGTCGACCTGTCAATCAAATCCACTTCACTGTGTAGCTGACCAAGCTTGCTAGCGCCAGCGTCTCGTCCAGTTGTGGTCACGCCCGCCTTTCACGTCCACGGGTGACACACAGCAGAGAGCGACGGCCAGAGTAACACTTTGAGCTGTAAGTATTAACTTGTAATAATTCTGCTGGGATAGCACAGGAATGTACGTAACTTATTTCACTTAAGTTCATGTCCTGCGTTGTCTTGCTAACGTTAGCTAGCGAGCTAACATCATAAGTGTATGCTAACTCGGCGAGGGGGTGTCCCCCGAAGAGCAGTAAACTTTTATAGTAACGTTAAGCTCTAACTTCAGACCGCTTTCTCAAAAAAGGGCTGCAAACGTTAATGTTACAAAATAAGATTTATTTAAAGGCTGCGCGAGTCTGATAGAGTAAAGCTGCTCTGCAGTCTGGTGGTACGGCAGCAGAAACTTCTATATCTCTTCCCAGAAGGCGGCAGGGTGATCAGGCTGTGGCTGGGTGGGTTACTGTCCTTTAGTATCCTTTGGGCTCTGCGTAGGCACCTCACTGGCTAGCCTGTATTGTTGACAGGCTGGAGCACTACTGGGGTCACTAACGTTTTTTGACTAAGGAATTGATTTTTATGTATGTTGGTATTTAGTCACATTATTTGGTACTGAATGTCTTTACCTCCAAAAGTGCTCATGCATTTTCCTTGTCTCCTGCCACAGGTCTGTGATTGGCCGAGAGTTTGAGTGCGAGGCTGATCGATGAGAGCTTGCAGCAGGATGAACCAACCAGAGAGGCAGTTGTCTTTTCCCCCCTATCTCATCCCACCCCAGGTCTTTAAAATCATAAGAGATGAGGTCTGATTTAATGATTTACACCTTGTAAGATGACCCCATTTGCTCTCCTTTCAGGCAGATCTGCTGTCACAGTTCAACACAAAGGGTTTCAACCAACTGCTCCGTACAAGATTTTGATAGGTAAATACTATGGCTGCAGCTAACGATGATTTTAGTATTCGAAGCTTCTATAGATTATTTCAACCATTCATCAATGCTTCGTTTAAGAAGTACTTTTGCTTGGCGGTGGCGGCGGCGGCGGCGCCCACCCCCCCCCAGTAATGGGAACAGCTGTGCACGTTTACAAGTGATAGATATTTATTAGTCTAATTCACAGCAAACATCAGACCAACAACCAGACAGCTGCTTTACAAACACAAACATCACCCGGGTGCTATACAAGTTGTTACAGGCTCATGCAGAATACATGAAGCTCAGCGTCGGCCGATAGGCGTGCAGGTCACACAACTTGCCGTAATATGACGGCAGTCTTGAAGTCATTGTGGTGTTCACACTACGTGACTGATCGATGACGGGGTCGCACACAATACAGGAGCTGATAACAGCTATGGCACCCGATGCTGGTTTCCAAACCACTTTTATCAAGAAAACACATGTGAAACGGGAAATGAGCGATCCTGCACACAAAACAGATATGGTTTGTTATTATAAAGATGGCAATTATAAAGACAAAGAATCTGGGTGAAAGGATGGATTAGCACATGCAGGCAGCAGGGATTGTCTGAGCCACAGAGAGAGCTGCAGGGGAGTTAAAAGGTGCAGCTCCCCGACGCCCATTTAACTCCTGACTGTGAGGTCACAACTCATGGCCCAAAAAGGAGAACAACAAACGCACATGTGCACATTTTCGGCTGAGGACTGTGGCTTACTTTGGCCTCAACTCAACAATCAGTCATGATTTCAGTTAAATGCTAAAGTAGCTGTTACTGTTACCTTGTCTGTGTCCGCTGGCAAAACACCGGCTGCTTTCTGACAAAAGTTTTGTTTTACGGTGGACGGACTGTAACATTACAGAGTTGTTGTTTTCTTTAGCTTGAAATAATCCCATACTTTGGACACTTTCTTCTTTGTCCCTCTCTGTTTTCTCTCTCTTCCTCCACTTTGCAAACAGCTCCATCATAATCACGTCGTGTTCACAGCGTAAATGCGATGTGCAACAGTAATACATGTCCGTGTGAAACACTGTGCTGTATAGTTACATGGATTAAACGAAGCATCGATGCAAAGAATTTGTGTCGAAGCATTTTTTGAATCGATTTTATCGATGAATCGTTTCAGGCCTAGTAAATACTAACTTGTGTGGGATAGGATGGATGTCACCAGGATGTAGGGCTGTACATAATGTTTATTTTTTAAAGCTGATTAATCTAACAAATATTTTTTTGATGAGTCGATTAATCTAACAACTAATTTTGTGTATTCTAAAGGGAACAAAGTTGCCTATTACTTGATTAACATACCAATTTATCCAAAATAAATATCAAAAACATGTCTAATTAATAAATCAATATTTTATTCAATCATCCTGATGCACATCAGAATAATGACAATAGAAGGATATCTTAAAATGAATCAAAATTTCCATGTCACTGATGTGTTTTGATAGTAATAATAATAACAGACATTAATAACCCTTAGGGGCCTAAGCCCTGTTTGGTTCGTTTTCTCTATTTATACATTTGGGCTTATAAACCATATGTAATGGAGATGGAACAACATGTGTTTGGTATCTATGGATTCAGAAGACCCTAAGCTAACATAATCATGCATGTAATGTGCTTATAAAGGAAGTATGAGTGAAAAATGCACAATAAACTAGAGAATTTCATAAACGAAAATTTGATTTTTGTGATTTATTAATAAATCACACCTTATACATCAGTCAAAGATGCCAAAACATGTCAAAACATGTCAAAACACCTCCATATGCAGGTTTTCAATAAAATGTGCCCAGAACAATGAAATAACCAAAGCAAGGCATCTCTAAGAAGATGCAGTGGGGTTCCTGGCATGCCCCACACTGCCAGGGGGTCTTGTTATAGGCTCTGCTTGCATACAGAAGGCTCAGAGTACTTGATAAAATCTGCAGTCCTGTGTGCATATGTCCACAAGTCAATCGTCTGGTCTGCAGCCACTGTAGTCTATATGGATGTGTTTCCAAAGTCACTCTAGATGATGATCATCATGCAGATGATGTGCTGGAAACATGCTGTGAAATAAAGTCACAGGAGAGTGCAATTACACTTAATTACACTTAGTAAACTTCTGTGTCAAAATCCAACGGAGAAAAACAGCATCTAACTTCAAGAAGCTCTTGAAAACTCATCTCTTCCGAGAACACTTCCTCCTATAACACCTCTAACGCCTAACCTCTAGCATGCACTTCCTGTGCTCTTCTTTTTCTATCCCCTACAATGATCTTGTATTGATTGCACTTTTTGTTTTGATTTCACTTTTCTTTCCCTAGGTATTTACCCCATTGATGTGATATGTACTGTGAGCTCTTACTAGTATTTATTGCTGCTCTTACTAGTATGTATTGTCAGTTGTAGGTCTGTAGTTGATGCTCTGTTGATGCTTTTATGTTGTTCCTCAAATGTAAGTCGCTTTGGATAAAGAAAACCGATATTGGCCTATAAGTAATGCTCTAGATGAAAAATAACAAATCATTAACCAAAATCATTAAGAATCATCATCTGGAGGTCATGAAAATCCATTTTAGTAGCATTGGGGACAGCAGCTGCTGAGATATTTTGTCCTGGACCAGGATGGAGGGTGGATTTGCTTCACTTATGTACTTTTATGTAAAGTTATACTACCAACTTTCAGTTTGTTAAAGTTTAAAAGTGTGTGAGCGTATGTTGCAGACACTAATTGCTACACAAAGAAGTTGCATCAGCCAAGTGTGAAAACCACCTTTTCACGATTAGGTGAGTGGTTATTGTGGAGGCAGCATGAACTGTGTTTCCTGACACTGCAACACACAGTAAAATATTAGCAAACCTCTTAGTGCATGTACATTGTTTGTAATATTGTATGTTATTCATTTTTAATACAAGAAGACACTGTATATGGTTTGATGTTCATATCCAGCCACAAATGGATACAAATTTCTTTCTCATCCAAAAGCACAAGTTGGTCATATCAAGGCAGTGAGTGACAGACTCAGCTGAACAGAGGAAACAACCAGTTCTCTTTTGAGGATGCTCTGTGGTTTACTAATAGTGGCAGTTCTCTGTCTACAAGTCAGATATAACTCAACAGAAGGACTGTGATGGCAGAGGAGCAGGTCAGCTATGCTTCAGTTATATTGAAAACTAACAAGCATTCCCCACCTGAAGGTAAGTGTAGTTTTTTGAAGTGACTTTTTAAAAGTCCATCACATTATTGGTATGGATCAGATTCTGTGTCCTATCAGTTCTATCAAATTGGTCAACTGTTGAGAGTGATTGTGTCATCTGAAATGAAAAGTTTACTTCAAATGTGAATCTTTTTACCAACTGTAATCCACTAGAATTGCCTTTTTAAATTATGTCAATGATGTTTAAGTTACCAGCTACCATTTCCGAAATTTCTTAGTTTTAATCTGCAGCTCCAATATGAAAGTTACAATATGGTAACCCTGGTTCTTTTAGCACAGACGCATCCAGTGAATCTTGAATGTTGCACGTAGCCAACCAATAGGAGGTTGCAACCGATATGTGTGTATTGTATATCTAGCAGTGTCGCCACTGCCCAAGCCATAAGCCCTTACTCTGAAGTGAAACTCGCTGTATGTCAAGTCACAAGATCGCTGACGTAATTGGTGACGTAATCTGTACTCTGCGCATGTGTTGGCGTCTGTAGCTACCTGTTGGAAGCTCCGTCTTAAACCGGACTCTTATCCAGTTTTAATCCACACTTTATCGTTTTATATCCTTTTTATTTAACCTAAGTTTTTAACTTAAGTTTTACGTGGGTTAAGGATTTTGGTCATCCGACATGGATTTTAAGCTAGATGACCGTAAAAACGCCATCAATGCTACTGACCACAACAAAGCTCCGGTGACTATGCTAGCCGAGATAACTCTGCCCCATGAGGACTGCACACTCCTTAAGAAAGCAAACAAAAAGATTGCTGGTCCCATTCCCACAGTTGGTCGCAGTGCTGGCAGGCTTCAGTAGACTTCTTGGCCACCACGACTGGCTCCAGTCCGCCTGCAGGGTTCACGGTGTGTGTTATGTGGAAAATTTTAATATTTTCTGCCAAAGAATGTCTCTTTTTAAGACAGACGGACTTCACCCAAACAAACGGGGCTAAGAAATGTTAGCTGCTCACATACAGCATGTGGTGTGGTCCTCCACACATGACTTACGTGAATGACTAATCATTCATGCAGCACACCTGGACACACCACCGCTCACTGAACAGATCTCTGCCTCACTGTCTCCACCTGCTGGCATGTAAAGCCGTCTACTCCCAGCGCTGTTCCAAAGACTTCTATTCCTGTCATCATCACGCATAGACCAGTAAACCGAAATGTGCACATCCCACACAGAAATAATAGTAATATCTTAAGGGTTAGGACAACTGCACCAACTCCAGCATCCAGAACAAACTCATGGGACAAGAATCGTGGGGCAAGTAAGAGTTTGCAGCAGTGAGGTAATACTTTACTCTATCTTTCCTACTCTTGAGGTGCTATTTCTTTGCACTATTACTGAGCAATCCACTAGAATCTGAAGGCCGGCTGAGCGAGATCAAACAACTGGGTGTGTGTCCCACCCACTGAAACCAAGCTTTTGTCTTGTTAATCCGGAGGGCGATCCAAAGCATTTAGCAGAGCACTTGTACTCCTGCTACCAATCGCTCCTATCCTCCTTCTCAACAAGCATCAGTGCTGCCAAAACTGCGCTCTATAATGACAGAATAAGCAGTGCCACTGACTCAAGGAAATTATTTTCCACTTTTAAAGCGCTACTAAATCCTCCTCCACCACCCACAAACTTGTCTGCTGATAGCTTTGCTGCCTTCTTCACAGGCAAAGTGGAGGCTATAACTAGCCAATTCTCTGAAACACTCAAACTCAACCATTGTAGCAGTCCTACTACATCTTTTTCTCTGCCCTCCCATGTCAGTTGTCGTTTACTACTCTCACAGAGAGCGAAGTATCAGAACTCTTGACCCGTAGCCGTCCAACTACATGCCCACTGGACCCGATTCCTACAAATCTCCTCTAAGCCATATCTGCTACTGTGGTCCCGACAATCACTCATGTGATAAATACTTCTCTGGCTTCAGGAACCTTCCCGACCACTTTCAAAAGGGCTCTGGTTACACCCTTGCTCAAAAAGCCCTCACTTGACCCAACTCAAGTTGAGAACTATCGACCAGTGTCTCTTCTACCTTTTTTATCCAAAACTATTGAACGGGCAGTATTCAAACAGGTCTCAGAATTCCTCTCAGGGAATGACTTCCTAGATCCATATTAGTCTGGTTTTAAGAGTGCCCACTCTACTGAAACGGCTCTTCTGTCTATAACAGAAGCCCTAAGGTCAGCTAAAGCTGCAGCCCAATCTTCGGTTCTTATCCTGCTTGACCCACCAGCTGCCTGTGACACAGCCAACCACAGGATCCTGCTATCCGCTCTCTCAGCAATGGGCATCTCGAGTAAAGCACTCCTGTGGTTCGAATCCTACCTCTCTGGGCGTTCCTACAATGTTTTGTGGCAAGGACAATTATCCTCCTCCCACTGCCTCTCCACAGGGGTGCCCCAAGTGCTCAGTGCTAGGGCCCCTTCTCCTCTCAATTTACACCACCTCACCGGGGCCGATCATTCGCTCGCACGACTTTTACCACTGCTACGCAGACGATACGCAACTCTACCTATCCTTCCCACCAGGCGATCCCACCATCTCGGCGCGGATCTCGGACTGTCTATCAGACATATCTGCATGGATGAAGGCTTGCCACCTTCAACTAAACCTGTCTAAGACTGAACTCTTGGTCATTCCAGTCAAGCAATCTATCCACCATAACATCAAACTACAAATTGGCTCCTCAAACATTCCTCCAACCGGGGGTGGTGAGAAATTTGGGTGTGATGATTGATTACCAGCTGTCCTTTTCAGACCATGTTGCTGCTGTCTCTCGGTCATGCCGCTTTGCTCTGTACAACATAAGGAAAATCAGGCCTTACCTCACTCAGTACACCACACAGCTTCTGGTACAGGCCATGGCTATCTCTCGCCTCGACTATTGCAATGTCCTCCTAGCAGGTTTTCCGGCTTGTGCCGTGAAACCCTTACAAATGGTTCAGAACGCAGCAGCACGTCTGGTTTTCGATCAGCCCAGAAGCACTCATGTGGCTCCCCGTGGCCTCCAGAATCAGATTCAAGTCACTAATGCTGCATACAGAGTGACTACTGGGTCTGCACCCATCTACCTAAACTCCATAATACAAACTTACGTTCCTTCTCGGCCGCTATGCTCCTCTGCCATCCCTTCACACTGCAATCCCAGTCCAAGCTATTCTCATCTGTGACACCACGATGGTGGAACGAGCTACCACACGCCATCAGAGCAGGGGCGTCCCTCTCCAACTTCAAGAAGCTCTTGAAAACTTATCTCTTCCGAGAACACTTCCTCTTATAACACCACTAACTCCTAACCTCTAACATCATGTGCTCTTCTTCTTCTATCCCCTACAATGATCTTGTATTGATTGTACTTTTTTGTTAACTCTTCCCTAGGTATTTATCCCATTGATGTGATATGTACCATGAGCTTTTACTAGTATTTATTGCTGCTCTTACTAGTACGTATTGTCAGTTGTAGATCTGTATTTGATGCTCTTTTGATGCTTGTATGTTGTTCCTCAAATGTAAGTCGCTTTGGATAAAAGCGTCTGCCAAATGAGTAAATGTAAATGTAAGAAAGAGAAGTTTGTGAGTCAAGGAAGAAAAGTAAGTACATCATCTGAATAAACGCTTATGACTCTCTGAAGACCGAAACTGGGAGAAGTATGATCATTTGTCCGGACAGGCAGCTCTTGAGGAACTTGGGAATTTTAGTCCAGTCTGTAAAAGTTTCCAAATCCAAATTCATTTAAAGTATCAAATAGAAATTTCCTATTTAACCTATAAAATACTTTATAAGCATCTAAAGAAAGAACTATAGTTTCCAAGTTATGAATACTGGCGTAGCCTATTATATTAAGTAGCTTGCGTGTATTGTTGGTGGAGTGTCTGCCCTTAATTAATCCTGTTTGGTCGGGGTGTATTATGAAACGAGGATCATACCATTTTGGCTCAACATCTGATTTTACATAGAACTACCGGTTTTCTCCCAATAAGTTAATATAAAGCCAACTGTGATATAAATATAAATATAATGCTGTAAATAAACATGTAAAAAGAAAGACGTTTTTAAAAGTCTTTTTCTTTGTAAAGTGAGTGAATAAATCCAAAATTGTAACCCTTACTCTTAAGGTAGGTAGCGCTGTGTGTATGTGGTAGAAGAGGGAGAGAGACAGAGCAACAGCTGCGGCTGTGAAGTGCAGAGTAGTGAATGGACTTTGCAGGTCATTTTATCTGAAGCTAATAAGCTTACAACTGACTTATTTGTATAAAAAAATTGTATTTAAAATATTCGTATTTTTTTATTTGGAAAGATACCCTCTGGATTTGGTTAACTTGCACAACATTACTTTTAATTCAGAAAGAAGATACTGGGACAAAAGCAAGCATCACCTTGAAAAGCTTTTAAAATCAGCACACTTGTCAAGATACAGTCATCAACTACGAGATTATGTTTTTCAAACTTTCAGATAAAAAGGAGGATAGTGTGTACGAAGAAATGAAGACTGCTGACACAAACAGTAAGTTGTAAAGAAAAATGTTCACAACAATCAGTATTACTGCAACTGTGGATATTTTTAGTAATACTGCTGTTGCTACTTTAACTACAATTAATACTTTACCGTAATTACTGTTAAAAGGGAACTAGTTAATGAGTCATGAGGAGTACTGCTCAACCTGTGACAACAGCAGGAACTTTGTCAATAACCTGATGATGCCTTCAGTTTTAACATGGAGGCTGCAAATTTATATCAGGCAAACTGGCGGTGTGGAGTTTAAAAAGATGTCGCTGTGTCCCAGGCAGAGAAGTGCTAGTGAAAAGATGCTTTATGAGTGTGGATAATATTTACATTATTAAAAAATTGTTATGGTGAACAGTAATAGTGAATAAATAGTGGCAGAATTGCAGCAGAAAATATTGCACAAACACAGATAATTATGTCCAGTTTAAAATCTTACTAAGGGCCGTGTGTCAGACTTAGAAGGAGGAGCTTGATGGCCACAAGCAGGAATTACTTACTGTGGTGCTTATTTAAATTTATTTTTCCCCCAGACAGAGAGTTGGACAAGTGCTTCAACTGCAACATTTATTTTACAGCCACTAATACTACAAAAATACTGCTGTTTCTGCCACAAATAATGCTCTTACTGACTTGACTCTAACAGAAAAAAAAAAAATTTCTTACAGAAAAGGTTTTTCAAATCCATCTGAAAACAACAGTCATGTGTCCATGTGAATGTTGAATGAAATGTGTTTTACTGCCTGTATTCATTCCTCCTGTTTGTACTGACCATTAAGAGAGTCCTATTTCTCCTTCTAAAAGAAAATACTGGGACAAACGCAATAATTTCAAATAATCTAATAAGCCTTTTAAAAGACTTACAGGAACTAACCACAAGCAAAACAACCAAAAAGACTGCTGACACAAACGGTAAGTTGTAAAGAAGAACTATATACAAAATTCAGTATCACTGCAACTGGGAATACTGCTAGAAATACTGCTATTACTGCTAAACTACTACCACTACTTCATCATAATTACTATCATTTAAAGGGAACTAGTTTACAAGTCACGAGGAGTATTATAACTGGATGTTGCCAAGATGATACTGAGACAAAAGCAATCATCACCTTGAAAAGCCTTTTTAAATCATCCACCAAATTATGTTTTTCAAACTTTCAGATAAAAAGGAGGATAGTGTGTACGAAGAAATGAAGACTGCTGACACAAACAGTAAGTTGTAAAGAAATATGTTCACAACAATCAGTATAACTGCAATATATATTTTCGTAATACTGCTATTACTGCTTTAGCTACGATCAAAACGTCCCCATTCTTACTACCATTAAGAAGGAACTAGTCTATGAGTCATGAGGAGTACTGCTCAGCCTGTGACAACAACAATAACCTGTTGATGCCTTCAGTTTTAACTTGGAGGCTGCAAATTTATAACAGGCCTTACACACTGGGGTGTTGAGTTTAAAAAGATGTCGCTGTGTTGAACTGTACAGTCTTTGTTCTGTGCCTTTAGCAGTCTGAGTTAGTCAAATCAAATGGGTGCCTTTCCTGTCTTTTACTTATTACTGACCTTTTAGTATAAAGTAGATGGAATTTAGTAGTAAAAATATGTTAACTTTGAAAGTTTCCCTTTTGATTCTGTTAACTTGGAATGCTAAAGCCATTTACTGTAATTATATTTTGTCTCAGCAGGACTCTCTCCAGACAAGAAAACAAACAGCAGAGGTCGCTGCTATCAGCAGGTGGCTTGTTGTTTGGGGATTCTTTGTGTCATTTTGCTGTTGGGCATCATAGCAGTCTGTATCTACGGTAAGTATACAAAACAGGAAGTCTATGCAGTACTTCATACTAAGACATGAGACACACCTATTACCATGTTGTTTAACCTATAGATTTCTGCCTATAATTGTTTTCTAAATGGGTTAGGACCAAAGGAAAAAATAAATGTAGAAATGTATGCATGACAGTAAGTAATTAGACGGTTCTTGTTTATTTTTTTTAACAATGTGCATCTATTTATTCCACATTCTGCCCATTGTAATGTACAGTCCAGTGTCTCAGCAAAGTCTCAGAAGATGAAAACTTGAGGGACCTGTAGGACCGCCTGGTATGACCTGCTATGAGGTGTGGCCCTGTGCGAACGTGTGGCAGTTTGGAATTGCTCACTGAACTCAGGGGGAGGAAGAAACAAGGAAACAATAGACTTTCTCTATGAATCTTTGAGTAGCAGGCCCAAAGAAAATTTCTTTAATAAAATAAAAAATAACAGAGGAATGTGTCTTATACTAAAAACTACAACTTATTTAGAGAAACAGACAGGATGTGAAAGTACTTTGCATGATCCACGCTTGACCCGTCCTTTAACATGTCTTTTTGTGATTGGATATCCTAAGGTGTCCACTCAGGCAAAGTATGTCAAGTACTCTATGATTGGATGTTTTCTGGTTTGCATTCATTCAGTCCGTGACCATGATCACTTGCCAGCGCGTAATGCATGGATGTCTATCTTACTGCCTTTTCACAGAGGGCCCATTAATTGCTTCAGTCATATCATAAATGAATCATGATTACCTATTGAGATGTCAAAGTAATGTTATAGTAAATTAGTAAAACGTAAGAGTGAGATGTCAAAGTCAATCACATTTCTACTGTTAAAACTGAACACTCCACATTTTCACATCCTCAGGAATACCCTTTATTATTGTCTACATATACTTCATGCCAGAGTTAAGAGTAAGAAAAGATTAATAGCAAGTATAGAGTAACATACATTTCTACTGTCAATACTGAAGCATACTCTCGCAAAACAATAGGATTAGACGATATTTTTATCATGGTGATTAAACAATGCATTTTAGCAACTACACTGCAACAAGGGTTTAAAAGACGACTTTAGCACTTTATTACATTTTCTGTCAGAGTGAAGCACAATTAAGGCAAGGCAAGTTTCTACAACAAAGCAATTCAAATGCTTTACATAAAACATACAAGCAACATGGGGAAATTGAAAAAAACACATTAAAATATAATTTTTTAAAAGGGTAAAATTAATTTCAAAAAGTTGGATAGGAAATAAAAAGAGTAAAAATCCGAGTGCAGAGTACAATAATGATCTACAGCCTTACATTTGATTTATTAAAGGCAGTGGTAAAAAGAAAAGTCTTCAGTCTTGATTTAAAAGAACTGTGAGCTTCAGCAGACCTGCAGTTTTCTGGGAGTTTGTTACAGATGTACATAGCATAAAAACTTGAACGCTGCTTCTCCTTGTTCAGTTTTGACTCTGGGGACAGAAAGCAGACTTGATCCCAGATGACTTGAGAGGTCTGGATGGTTCATAACGAAGCACAAGATCAGAAATATATTTTGGCCCTAAACCATTCAGTACTTCATAAACCAGCAGCAGGACAGCAATCAGTTCTTTGACAGACAGGAAGCCAATGTAAAGACCTCAGAACTGGAGTGATGTGATCCACTTTTTTGGTCTTAGTGAGCAGCAGCGTTCTGAATCAGCTGCAGCTGTCTGATGGATTTCTTAGGGAGCCCTGTTACAGTAGTCAAGTCGACTAAATAGATAAATGGATGAGTTTTTGCAGGTCTTGCTGAGACATAAGTCCTTTACCCCTGATATATTCTTTAAGTGATAGTAGGCTGACTTTGTAATTTTCTTAATGTGGCTGCTTAAATTCAGGTCTGAGTCCATGATTTAAAAAATTTGAAATACTTTTTTAAATTCTAGCTTTGTGATACATACTTGTCTTTGTAGTGTATTTAAACATTTGAATTATTGAATTAAAGTTTGTTTATTTTTAAACTGTTTCATATGTGTGGATATAAAACCACAACAATCTGAAAGTCCAGTTTGACAATCTGACACAAGCCTATACTGTCTTAGATTACAAGAACATTACAGATCTGACGGCAGAAAACCAGAACCTGACCTCACAAAACAAGAAGCTGGAGACACAGAGGAACAACTTAACGGAACAAATACAAAACATGGAGAAAAAGTTGAATGAGTTCAACGTCAGTCAAGCTCAGTGGAGAATTGATGAATACTGCTCAAAAACAAACCACAGTATGTTCAGATCCCATTAATATGGTTTAAAATAATGATAATAATAACAATAACAATAATATCACAATGCAGATTTATTGGTTGGTCTCTGTTGTTTCAGACAGTAGGTGTTACGCTTGTCTAGGTGGCTGGATACTCTTCCAGTCCAGCTGCTATGCGATTAATGACCCTGATGTTTCTGGTCAGAAAACCTGGGAAGAAGCTCGAGAAAACTGCAGAGGAAAGATTTCAGATTTGGTTGTTATAGATGATGAAACGGAGAAGGTAAACTGTGAACATTTTATGACAGCCTATGACATGCAAATATATTTTCTGTAGCTCTGAACACACTGAGTCTGTAGGCCACAGTGTCTTTATTTAAGTATAGAGTTTAAATATCTGATAACTGTCTCTCTGTTGTCAGACATCATCAATGATCACAGCTCAGGCAGTTATTATGATCACAGTTACTGTTGGTTGATGAAAGGTGAACTGCAGCAGCATGAGAAGATGCTTTTTCTCATTTAGTTGACACTTTGATCCAAAGCAACTTAAAATTGCTATATTTGTCTGCACACCTCTGGAGAAACTAGGGGTTAAGTGAGGTGCTCAGGGACACACTGGGGGATGTGTCACAGTGGGAACTCAGCATTCCCAGCTAACCAAACAACAATTGTCACAACTTCAAGGCAGAACTAAAAACCATACACATTTGTGGAATCTAGTATTGCTACACTGTAACCCTCCTACCTCTGGTCAGAAGACTTTTAAATTAAATTTCTCTCTGAGATGTAATCCAATTAATTCAATTAGTATATACAGGCAGTAATATATTTTAGATGGAAATGAAAATGCTACACTATTTATTTTGGATGATTTGCATGGATTATAAATGTGGACTATATTGATCAAAATCTACATCATGATATTTATGCACAGAAGAACCTAATACATACCTTGATATGACTAGAGATATACAGCACAAAGGATGTCTTGTTTTAAATCTGTATTTTAACACATTTTGCATGCATTTCCCAATATGTGTACATTTGATAGAAAAAGAGACGGAGATCAATGTGTGGATATGTTAGCCGATTTAAAGGATTTAGAATAGAAGCTGCATGAAGTCACAGTGGGCCACAGTGTGTTAATTTAAGTATAGTGTTTAAATATCTGATAACTGTCTCTCTGTTGTCAGACATTCATTAAAGCTAACAGCTGGGACAGTTCAGGAACCAAGGGATACTGGATTGGTCTGAGAGCTGAAGATGGGAAATGGAAGTGGCTCAATGAAAGTGTTCTGACTGAAAAGTAAGAGACACATTCATAAACATTTTGAAGCATAAAATCTATCAGCCTCCATCTAAACATCATGTTCTTCCCTCAGCTCCTGGATACAACAACCTGCTACCAACGGTCAGTGTGTAATTTCTGTCCAGACAGAAGGATGGAAATCAGTGAGCTGTGGTGCCAGAAACAAATGGATCTGCAAAAAGAAGGCTTTATCTCTTTAAACACTGCAGTCATACTTGATAACATTGAATGTGCTTTTCTTCTGCTTTGTTAGAGATGCAGTGTTTATGATTTGTGTATCAGCAGATTCATTTAAGGGACCAACAAGACTGCTCAGTTTCCTGTATGTGACATTTTACATTGTTACTGATTGGCCAAGAGAATGTTTGATTACTGTAAGTGTATACAAGTGATGGTTAAGTTTTATCTGTTTATCTTACCTGTTTCTAAGCAGTTTGGGATAAATAATCAATATCATATTTTAATATTTTGTGATAAGTTATCAATACTCTGGCATCATTTTCTGTTCTGTTACTGTTCAGTTCAACTTTATTGTCAGATTTGGGGTTCATTAGAAAAATACAACATTACAGACACACAACACCTCCTAAAATACAAAAACACATTTAAAAATTTTATATACTAATGCTTCCACAAACATGACTGGTGTCGTACAACCCTATTAGTAGGATTCGTCTGCAGCTTAATAATGCTGATGAGAACCATCCAGTCGATGCAGTGGGGCAGTATAGAGAGGAGTGTGATATGCTTTAAAGAACCTAATCTTAGCATGGTCTGAACACATAAAATTTTCTTGCCAACCTGATGCACAGGTACTTTATATCTTTCTTGTAGGTCAAACATTGGCCTCTTTATGGTAGTTTGACTTTGTGATGCTGCAGGCTGTTCATGACGTAGAGAATAAATGCAACACATCACTGATTCCTCCTTTATATAAAATAGCTTTAACATTAACATTTAACATTAGATTACATTTTTCTTCTGACAGAGCCAGGCAAAGGGTTTCCACAACGTCATCTGGATAACACTGGCACAATTACAGTAATGTTGATCAATGAGTGTTAAATAAATGAAATGTCTGTCTTAATGCTAAGCTAGGCTAAACGTATCCCATCTCCAGCTCTATAAAGGTTCAGTGTGGAATATTTCTGTGGATTTATTGACAGAAATGCAATATAAGATCCATAACTATGTTTTCAGTGGTGTATAAAGACCTTACATAATGAACTGCTGTGTTTTTATTAACTTAGAATGAGCCATTTCGATCTAAATAACCGCAGGTCCACCTTTCTATGGACGTCAACATTTTGTGTCACCATGTTTCTACAGTAGCTAGGCAGGGAAAGGTCCGTTGGAGGGTCCGATGGGTTGACCAGCCTGAATTCGGACATTGTTTTGATTTGTTTTATTTCCTGAGGTTTTCACATGTATTGGCTAAACCGTATTTCTGCATTGACTGATAAAGATGTCGTTTATTAATTGGACTGGAGTACCATGCGTGGCCGCCTAAGGCAGAGGGGCCGTGAGAAAATTTTCCTGTCTAGATTGTCTTGGAGGGAATTTGGAATGAAGGCTGCCGGACGGGTTTTTCGTTCTCACACTCCATAAAGTTGATATGTTGTTACAAATAATATTGCAAGA
>NC_060152.1:3290962-3292401 GCF_021292245.1 Micropterus dolomieu
TCTGAGGGAGCTGGATGGTCAGCAAATACTTGGTTACAAAATCAGTTAGGACCAGTGGGAGCAGTGGTGGTTCAGATTTTGGTAGCAGCTTTTGTAGCGCTGTGTTTGATGTTTTGCTTTTGTACGGTGCTATTGACTTTTGGGAAAGCTATGATATTGAGATGGGTTGGAGTGGTGATGCCTGGGGAGAACACTCAGATGCCTTTGTTAACTATGGCTGATTTAGATGGAGATGATGAAGTGGAACCAGATGAAGTAATGATGGAAAGATATCCATTTTAATGTTACTTTGTATTTTCATACATTGAGGTTTTAATTTTCATGTGTTATTTTGCAACAAGATACTGGTTGGTGTTTTCTTTTCTTCCAGAGTATATGGGGATGTACAGATGGGGATTCAAATACTCAAACAAGGACAATATGAATGGACTCTGGACAAGGATGGTGTGGAAACGTCTGGATTGCAACGATACTGCTGAGGAGCAGCAGTGGAATACCTTCCTATGTCTACTTTGATACAGATATGAATACATATGTGAATGAATAATACTTAATTAACAATCATATTCTTTTTGTGTTAACTGTGTAAAGACTTATACTTTCAGTCATGGGAGTTAATATTTGGGGACCTCAGGTTTTTTCTTTTTCTTGATGCTTAGGGAAATAGGGTCTAGGCAGGGAAAGGTCTGTTGGAGGGTCCGATGGGTTGACTAGCCTGAATTCGGACATTGTTTTGATTTGTTTTATTTCCTGAGCTTTTCACATGTATTGGCTAAACCGTATTTCTGCATTGACTGATAAAGATGTCGTTTATTAATTGGACTGGAGTACCATGCGTGGCCGCCTAAGGCAGAGGGGCCGTGAGAAAATTTTCCTGTCTAGATTGTCTTGGAGGGAATTTGGAATGAAGGCTGCCGGACAGGTTTTTCGTTCTCACACTCCATAAAGTTGATATGTTGTTACAAATAATATTGCAAGAAGTATGTGTTGGAGAAATTGATCTCTTTTTGTTTTTCGAGACTCAATTAAGTCTCGTAGGGGGGAATATGTGGTGTATAACATATGTGCATTTGACCATTACAGTTTAAAATAATACTCTGCAGCTGGAGAGAGGCTCAGTGAACTCTTAAGGGGGAGTAATGATTGATGGGTGTGTAAAGAGTGAACCCTCCTATGGAATTTGACCTCTGACCCAGTGTTAGGGGGAGTAGAGATTAGTGTCTATGAAGGGACTGAACCCTTCTATGGTGTCTAACAGATGTTTACACTTATCCTACAGCACTGTGCCCTTATATGGTATTTAGCAGATACCTAAACATGTCCTATATAAGCTGTGTTTGATGTACAGAGAGACAGAGTGGCCATCGGGCTGGGTCACTCTCCAAGCTGCTGCAGAGCTTGTAATTGATGCTGAATTCTTTGATGTAATAAACTTTTAT
>NC_060152.1:3292421-3294478 GCF_021292245.1 Micropterus dolomieu
AAGTCTCGTAGGGGGGAATATGTGGTGTATAACATATGTGCATTTGACCATTACAGTTTAAAATAACACTCTAGCAGCTGGAGAGAGGCTCAGTGAACTCTTAAGGGGGAGTAATGATTGATGGGTGTGTAAAGAGTGAACCCTCCTATGGAATTTGACCTCTGACCCAGTGATAGGGGGAGTAGTGATTAGTGTTTATGAAGGGACTGGACCCCTATATGGTATTTAGCAGATACCTAAACATGTCCTATATAAGCTGTGTTTGATGTACAGAGTGGCCATCGGGCTGGGTCACTCTCCAAGCTGCTGCAGAGCTTGTAATTGATGCTGAATTCCTTGATGTAATAAACTTTAAATGATCAAGAACAGTGTCAAGCGGATTTCTTCTCAACACATCATCGCAGCATTATTGTTCGGACACCACAGTGGAACAACACAAAACCCACTTTCCACATGTGAACAGGGTTCATATCAGTGCAGGCTCTGGGTCGTGTTACGCAGAGAGCTGGAGACCTGTTCCTGGGACTAAAGGAGAGACAACAGTAAAGATCAGTCACTGATTGTATTGACTGACACTTTGAAACTCAGCCCAGGGCTTGACTTTAACACCCGCCAACGGTAACACAGTCGCTCCCACGAGCCACTGTGGCGTGTTGAAAATTTGTAGTCTTTTCAAAAAGCATCTGAAATAACAAACGAATTGCAACGTGACACTACGACACTACAACTCCCACGAGTACTACCTGCACATAGTGTTTGTCCAATGAAGCCTTTGTCCTGCGCGCTGCTGACCGACAACACGGTCAACAAGAAGACGCTGCGGAGCTGAAACTAGCGGAACGAGGGCTGTTTCAGCCTGCTGTTAATTATCAACTTAACCAGCGGCAGCCGTGATACAGCCATCTTTTTTAATAGCAGGAGAATCCAGACCACAGGCGCGTCTCTCTCTCTCCTGCAGCGCCAAATATGACATCCAGACTTTTGTCAAACGACAATATAAAAGTTGAACCTGTCACAGAGAGCTGTAGACCGTCAGCCTCCCGCCTGCTTCTAACCTGAAGGTGTGATCCGTCATTTGTCCAAGAGCAAAAATTTAACTTTGACCTTTCACCAAAACAGTTCCTTAATTAACCTCTTAAGATTCAAACGGCCTGTCCACAGGGCGTCAGGTCCTGGCAGCAACTTTCGTTATACACACAGCTGCTGTTAACTTCATACTCCTGACACACTATTTGAAAGCTAAAATCCTCGTGATTCGACCAATGCAAAACACTTCAAGATAGGATCACCACAGCGGGTCCAATCAGCGCCTCTGTCAGACCAACCAGTCCAAGCAAAATTGACGTGACTCACCTATGAAGCCTCACAGTAACTTAATCCACCGATCGATTATAATCCAACGAAAATGGTTTTGTTATGTTGTCAAAGGTCCAGATGATCCAATCCAGTAAAAATATTTAGTCCAAAACACATTATTCCATCAGTAAATCCCCAGGGACGGCTGCCACATCGTTTCATATCTGCCGGCAGACGTGGCTCGTATGTCATTATAACTCTGATTTGAATGTAAACAACTACAATAGCTTGTATTCAAATTAGCCGCTGAACTCTGACCTTTCGAGTGACACCAAATCTGCCCCAATAGGAGCTCACATGTCCGTCTCACAGCCTACAACAGCCAACGAGAGCCCGCGCTGTAAGGAAGGGCCAGGTAGGCCGAGCCAGTTGAAAGCAACTGTGTCGATGACTGGCACTTTGTGTAGCCGATAAAATTCTGAAAATAACGATATCCAGCTTTAAGTAGGAAAAACACATCTGCGTCGAGCTACGGCGTGATGTAGCAGCAGCAGCAGCCGAGAGGCGGTGCGGTTTTAGAAACAATACACTAAGACATACACTTAGAAAAACCTGTGTAAAATAGTCATTTTTCATGGTATTGGTATGAAATTTAAATTCGGGCTAGGTAAGGCTTCATGCTGTGGCCCTACAGTGTTTTCCAGCTATAGTTGTCTGCATGCATTTGTTAGCAAGCATTTTCAAGCAGAAATGAAAAATAT
>NC_060152.1:3294578-3297152 GCF_021292245.1 Micropterus dolomieu
GTTGGCCGACATCAGTATTTTAGTGTAGAATAAATTAAGTGCATATCCCACTTTGAGTAGAAAATTATAGGAAATTTAGTGCATTTCCTACATTATGAGTTTAAGAATATGAATTTTTTTGAGTCTATTTCCCACATTTTATGAGTTTAAGAAAAGTGAAAATTTTGAGTGCATTTCCAACATTTTATGATTTGAAGACTATTGAAATTTTTGAGTGAATTACTCACTAATTTTAAGTTGATGAATATCAATATTTATAAGATAACATTGAGATAATTTAAGGCAACAGTAAATATAATTTTTAATTTAAGTAAACTTAAAACTTTTAAAAATATCACTTAAATATTTTTGTGTAATCTGTTACAAAATAATTTTTGAGTTGTGTGAACTTATTCGGGTTTACAGTGAGTGTGAACAGATGAACTCGGTCTCTCTCTGTCACAACACAACATACTAGTGGTGATATTGTCATAGCTGAATACACACCTACAATATTAAACATAGGCCACAATGTGTGACAGTGAGACCACAAAAAATAGGATGTGAATTGTATTTTATTAACTTATTAAATCAACATGTCCATAACTTATCAACTATAAATAGGCTAAAACAACTGCTTTGATACTATTTGATTGAAAAGACTTTTGCAAAGGATTTTCCATGAACATCAGTGGACCAGAAGATTTCTTGTCAATAGTACACTACTCGTGCAGCACTGAATTGCTGTTTGTCTTTCAAACTGTTTCAGTAAAACTATGAAGAGAAAACACTCACTCCTAATGAGTTCCATAGAGCATCTGTCCTTGCTGAGAAATTGCTAATTGTAAAGGGTGGTGTGAACACAGATTTTGGCTAAAATATTTGTCATTGTTGCAGTCATCATTGCAGTAATACTATCCAAACAATGAAACCACACATAAATAATCCATCTACAAAAATGTCTCAATTTAACTCAACAACATTTTTTTATTGGTCAGTAAATATATTTATGTATTTATGTTTTCAGTTTCAGAATTGTTAATTTTATAGTACTGAATCATGCAATTCTATAGACTGGTTAAGGCTAACACATAGTTGTTTATATTCTTCACATAGGCACTATATTTTGATAATTAAATGTGTATTAAACAGCCTATATCTCTCTCTTATTCAATTCAATTCAGTTTTATTTATATAGCGCCAAATCACAACAACAGTTATCTCACAGCGCTTTTCATAAAAGAGCAGGTCTAGACCATACTCTATGATGCTATTTACAGAAGCCCAACAATTCCCACCAAGAGCAAGCACTAGGCGACAGAGGCAAGGAAAAACTTCCTTTTAAGAGGCATAAACCTCGAGCAGAACCATGGCTCAGGGTGGGCGGCCATCTGCCTCGACCCGTTGGGTTGAAGGAGAGAGATGGGGGGGGGGGGGGGGGGGGGGGGGGGGGGGGGGGGGGGTAGAGAGATAGAGAGAGAGGGATGGAAGGCAGGCTACACAGTATACACACAGAGGTACAGACAGTAAAGGTGATGTTGCTATAGACTAAATGAAAAATGGTACAGATATCTATAGTAGTGTTAATGATAATAATCGTAATGTTAATTATTATAATAACAATAATAACAATAGGACTCGTAACAATAGATGTAGCAGAGAGTGTCGAGCAGGAACATGGGGGCAGCAGGTGACTCGCAACCACAGATCCAGACTCCACAGCACCAGAGCCAGAAACACCTGCAGGAAGTGATAGGAGGAGAGAGGAGAGGGACGAGAAAGCACAAGACTACCGGAAAGGGGAGAAGTCGAGTTAGTAACATGCAATAATGGGATGAGGTTGCATACAGAGGGAGAGAAGGTAGAGGAGAGAGGAGCTCAGTGCATCATGGGAAATCCCCCGGCAGTCTAGGCCTATAGCAGCATAACTAAGGGATGGTTCAGGACTCACCTGAGCCAGCCCTAACTATAAGCTTTATCAAAGAGGAAAGTCTTAAGCCTATTCTTAAATGTGGAGATGGTGTCTGCCTCCTGAACCCAAACTGGAACCTGGTTCCACAGGAGAGGAGCTTGATAGCTGAACGCTCTGGCTCCTTGTCTACTTTTGGAGACTCTAGGAACCACAAGTAACCCTGCATTCTGGGAGCGCAGTGCTCTGTTGGGGTAGTAAGGTACTATGAGCTCTTTAAGATAAGATGGTGCCTGACCATTAAGAGCTTTGTAGGTAAGAAGAATGATTTTAAATTCTATTCTGGATTTTACTGGAAGCCAATGCAGAGAAGCTAAAACAGGAGAAATGTGATCTCTTTTCCTGGTTCCTGTCAGAACACGTGCTGCAGCATTCTGGATCAGCTGAAGAGTCTTAACGGGCTTTTTCGAGCAGCCTGATAATAAGGAATTGCAGTAATCCAGCCTAGAAGTAACAAATGCATGGACTAGTTTTTCTGCATCACTTTTAGACAGGATGTTCCTGATTTTTACAATATTACGTAGGTGGAAAAAAGGCGGTCCTTGAAATTTGCTTAATGTGAGACTTAAACGACATGTCCTGATCAAAGATAACTCCAAGATTCCTCACAGTGGTGCTGGAGGCGA
>NC_060152.1:3297172-3318837 GCF_021292245.1 Micropterus dolomieu
GAGAAAGTAGAGGAGAGAGGAGCTCAGTGCATCATGGGAAATCCCCCGGCAGTCTAGGCCTATAGCAGCATAACTAAGGGATGGTTCAGGACTCACCTGAGCCAGCCCTAACTATAAGCTTTATCAAAGAGGAAAGTCTTAAGCCTACTCTTAAATGTGGAGATGGTGTCTGCCTCCTGAACCCAAACTGGAACCTGGTTCCACAGGAGAGGAGCTTGATAGCTGAACGCTCTGGCTCCTAGTCTACTTTTGGAGACTCTAGGAACCACAAGTAACCCTGCATTCTGGGAGCGCAGTGCTCTGGTAAAATTCTATTCTGGATTTTACTGGAAGCCAGTGCAAAGAAGCTAAGACATGAGAAATATGATCTCTTTTCCTGGTTCCTGTCAGAACACGTGCTGCAGCATTCTGGATCAGCTGAAGAGTCTTAATGGACTTTTTCGAGCAGCCTGATAATAAAGAATTGCAGTAATCCAGCCTAGAAGTAACAAATGCATGGACTAGTTTTTCTGCATCATTTTTAGACAGCATGTTCCTGATTTTCGCAATATTACGTAGGTGACAAACCTACGTTAAAAGGCCTACGACCGTCTCCAGAAAAAAGCTCTTTTCGATTGGCTTGATTATTTCCCTAGAAGTTCAGGAAAAGAACATGCGAAGCTACGGAAACTAGCAGACTTGCTAATGGAACTTCAGTGTGCCAAGGAGGCCCTGTCCTACCTGGATACTGTATGTGGCATTGAACCCATAGTAGCAAAACTGCCGCTGGTTCGAGACTTAAAGAAGAAAATGGAGGACGATTTCCACCATTTGAATTCTTCACCAGGTTTGTATGCTACAAAGCACAGAAGAGGAAAGACCCCAGCTTTGGTTTCCTGAGTGCCAGTGCCTCACCTGTAAAACCTAAAAAAACAATTTCAAAAGCACAAGGAACCCCATTTCAGTTAACAAGACAGATGTGTCCTCAACAGGTCCAGACACAGACCGTGTCGTGAAAAGTGTTAGCAACCCAAACAAAAGCTGTCCCTTACATGACAAGCCACATCCCCTCAGGCTATGTAAATCCTTCAGAGCCAAAAGTCTGACAGACAGAAAGACATTTCTCAAAGAAAAAGGAATCTGCTTTAAGTGTTGTGGTTCAACCACACATTTAGCAAAGGACTGTTCAACTACTGTTAAGTGCACAGTGTGTGAGAGTGTCAACTACAACTCTGCAATGCATCCAGGCCCAGCACCTCAAATTATGGCTCCCTTAACCTTACCACACAATGGCAGGGAGGGAGAAGAGAATAATAACATTGCAGCTGTTGTCAACTCAAACTGCACTGAAGTTTGTGGCACAGGACAGATTGGGCGGTCTTGTTCGAAGATTTGCCTTGTATCACAAAGATGAACCAGACAACATTTACTTTACGTTACTGTACTTTACTTTACTTGACTATTTTTTGTTGTTGCAACTTTTTACTTTCACTTCACTACATTTCAAAGCCAAATATCTGACTTTTTACTTTGTTACATTCTGCACAGTCCTCATTACCTTGGTATTAGTAGCGTACCTGAGTGGAGCAGCACTGAAAAATAAATGTACAACTGGTAAAGCCGTCTCAGCTGGAATCAACTTCAGCCAGTTGACCCGACACCGGCATATGCAGTATGTAGTATGCGGTTAATAGGTTAAAACAACTTTGATGAGAGGATGGGATGGGCTGTCCATCTAGGCTCAAGAACAGAAAAAAACTCAATGAGAGTGAAGCGCAGTCAGGTAAATGTGTTTTCTCCTTTCAAAGTCTGATGTCAGTGCAGCTGCAGTGAATCTCTCTATCAAAAGAGGAACCTACAAACTGTTCAGAGTCTCCATAAAGCCTGTCTTTTGTCATTGTAGTATTTAAATTGTTAATACTGATTTACCAACAGGGAGTGATGTCAAACTCTACAAAATGTTTGGTCTGTTTTCATAATCATCTGTATTTTGATGTAAACAATAAATGTATATGTAGAGGTGACAGGTTTTATGTCATCCATCTATCCATGTTTGATTTCTTTTATATAGATTTCTGACTTTGCTCCCCTAGTGGTAATATCATAAGAGACTCTATGCAGACAGCAGTACACACCACCAGACTTCCCTTCACAACATATTATTAGCTCCAAAGTCAAACCTCAAAGCAGAAGTACACTAAAGATCAACGCAGCAGACACACCATCTAACACCAGCGACATTTTGCAGATTGAGACTTTCCTTAAAGCCCTCACACAGGACTGCAGCTGGATTTTAAACATTTGTTCACGATGAACAGAAAACCGCTGAAGGAAACTGGTCCATTAAATAATTCTTCTGTTCAAGTATCTGTCTGTGTGTCCTGCTAACCAGCTGAGCAGCGCAGCTCTTGTCTTTCTGTGTCTTGGTTGGTCTTCAGACTGTGACTGAACAATGTTGATTGAAATACAACTCTTTATTACATTTGATCAACGCAGACAGGCCACAGTGTTTACAAACAGTAGCTGGGAAAGATGACCGCGTTGCTCGTGGAAATGCGTTATGTGCGTGCAAGAAATTAAACTTGCACATTCCAGCAAGAAACTTGTGGGACCAGTCCAGACAGGATGTGAGGGCACTCCTCATGCATCATTTTAAAACAAGACAGTGAAGTTTTGTTACAACTCTGGTGGGAAGCAGTGCATTCACATTGACTAATATGTTGATTAGCTGACAGATTGGGCTATATGGATGCACATCTCAGTAAATAATAAGCATCACATATTCAGCTCAGTCATTTTATGAACAGAATTTTATATTTGAAAATATTTATAATTTACAGGGGCTGTGCTGAAGTTTGTCGGTAGAGTAGATGCTGGATCATCAGCTAGTACAGGAACAAACTCCAGCCAGTCAGCCAGTACAAGCACAGCTGATCCACATCCAGCTTCAGCTTGTACCAGCACAGACCCAGTCCAGACGTCTTTAGCAGGTCCCACAGACCCAGGTGAAAAACAGGCAGCTTCAGCCAGTGCGAGCACAGCCAGAGATGTACAGCCAGCATCAGATACAAGCAGCTCAGACACTAATGGAACAGTTGCTGATCCACCAAATGACACAGCAGATTGGACCAGAGAGGTCCAGATAAGCTAGATCCATTCAAACCAGCACTGTTTTTTTCTAGAAAAGGTTTCTATTCAGGCTTTTTACAGAGGGAGGATTGTAGTGAGAGCATTGTGGTGTCAGGTGTGACTGTGAGTCACTGCCAGTTTGTGACCGAGTGGTAACGTAGCGGGTAGCATTTTGCAATATAAACATCTGAAAACTGAAGCCAGTCTTGCTCTGTGGGACTGTGAGCTGCACTTTATGAGAGGTGTTGAAGTTAACATGTGTGGATTTTTGGTGAGATTGTGAGTTGAGAAGTGTCTTCAGTTAGTTTTGGTTTCCGCCTCCTTGTCTCATCTTAACATACCCAAGTCCCAAATGAAGTTCTGTGTCTGTCAGACAGTCTGAAGGGGATACTACCACAAGAGGAGAGAAATAACGCAGACTTATCCTTCCCACCTACAGGAAATATCCACTTTTCTTCTTGCAACTCAGTTTTCCTTATTGTGATTCATTGTAACTTTGAATGCTGTATTCAAACTTGTCTTGAGTGAATTTAAAAAGATAGATTGTGTTTTGTAAGATCAATAGATTTTATGTGTAGTACTTTTACTTTTGATTACATAAGTATTTTTAAAACCAGTTTTAGTTTTACTTGAGCAGGTTTATGCTGGATGACTTTTACTTTTACTTGAGTAACATTTTTCATGTGGTATCTGTACTTTTTACATAAGGATGGAAATTGAGTACTCCTTCCACCACTGTCTAACTGTTAACCTTAGATTGCCATGTAGCTTCAAATGCACATTATTACCTGCAGTGAATCACGCAGAGACAGAGGACCTGAGCTAGCTGCCTGAACTGCTTCTGTGTGGCTCTATCTGCACACAGTGACATTATTTTCTCAAAAACATGTCCAATAATGTTAACTTACAATCAGTAATCATCCAATTAGGGTTTATGTGTATTTACATTGACTGTCTGTATTTTTACATGTTGCTAATCTGCCCCATAGTACCACAGTGGGCGAAAGCAGCATTGTCCAAAAAAGTGCTTACTAAGGGTGCTTCACCCCTCAGACTTCACTGTGACCCAGAAATAATCCCAACAGCCCCCAACCTATAAATATTTAGTCCCCCAGTCTCTTTCAGACCCAAATGTTTTCATTCCATCAGAATATTAAATGAGCATACAGAGGGAGGAAAGCCTCTGGGGGAAGAACTCACAAAAGCTTCTTAAAGCCTTCAGCAGGCCTTTAACATCCACCAGGAAATGAGATTATAAAAACAATTCAAAATATCATGTGGTCATTAAAGTGAGAATGAAAAGATCTGTTGATTAATTATTTGATCTTTAAATAACTGACCAGTCATGTAACTGACATGCAATTGCACAATAATAAACTCCTTTTTCTCTCACTGACTGAAGTCGTGCAGATGCTGATTATCAACTGTTCACATTCCCCTGTGGTTTGTGAATTCGTTATTTTTGTTGATTTGCACCATGTGAAGCTATGACACAGACATCATACACTGTGAGAAATTGCACGTAAAGACTGTTTTCAAATGATAGAAGTTCCCCTACTACTGTATGTGGCTGGTCTGGGTTCTGTCTTTTAGTATCTTTTGGGCTCCGATCATGTACCTCACTGATATCACTGATGCTTGATAGGTACTAATGAGGGCCCTCCTGTCCTCTGCCGTTTACATCCCATGCCAGGTTGTGATGTCTCCAGTCAGGATGCTTTATATTGCTCCTCAGTAAAAGTTTGCTAGGGAAGTGTGCCTTCATTCATTACTTTATAAAAAGCATGGTTACAGGTACAATTAACAGGATCTATAGCATCCCTGCATTTATGGACTCCCACCTGGAGTTGCTGGACTTCCCTGTTGGGCTGCAGAATACTACAGCCTTATTACCACCAAACACCTCAGCAGGCTGGGCTAAACTTACAGTATCTGCAGAGTAAAGAGATTTAATTCCGACACAGATGGTAATAATAATAATATCTTCGGTCTCATATTTTAAGGCCTTGCACTGTGTGGGTACTCAGTAACGCCAACGAAGGTTTTAGCTTCACCTCCCATCTCCATCTAATGGGCATCTCAACACTGCAACAGCTTGCCACTACCCAGTATTACAAGGTGACGCTGCTAAATGTATCTTACTCTGAAATAGCGATGGATCATAAGAAATGTGTAATAAAAGTTACAATGGTATCAAATATCAAGTTTATTTATTACGTGTGTGTGTGTGTGTGTGTGTGTGTGTGTGTGTGTGCCTATCTGTGTGTGTGTGTGTGTGTGTGTGTGTGTTTTTATGAATTGCATAGCTCAGAGAGAAAGAAACATTTGTGTATCAGTGTAAAGTTTGAAATCAATCTCCTACAACCAGACTGATTTGAAGCCCCCAAATTTGTTCTAAAAAACCTTATTTACCAGGACCAAGTTTGAGGAAGACCTGCGCCGGCGCTGTTGCTCTATGACTGAGCTTAGCCTCAATGACGAATCACATTTTAAAACTTCCTCTGCTTCTGATAAAGAGGCACTACACAGCAAAATAAAAACTGACATAAAGTTCTGCTTTCATTACTTATGAACTCATTCAAATCACTTGTTTCATCAAAAGGCAGTATGTCAAAATTTTTGTTTCCCCCAAAGTTTATTGTTCTGAATAAGGTTTCACATGCACATGTCTAAGAATATATTTGGGGAAATGCTGGTGTAACACTTCTGCAGTTTGGCATGTAGAAGAAAACTGAAAGATTCTGAATATAAAAAAGAGCTTATTAGCAGCTTGAGTATGAAAATATTGGCAGCAGTGTTCCATAACATTCAAACCAGAATTATTAATTAGCTGTACTGTACCCAACTGCTCTAGCAGTGAATAGATATTCACCAGCTGTGTATTACTGCTGCTCATCAACAGAGTATCTGTTCCGGTGTTAATCTAACCATCAGAAACCAGAACCAATGAAATATTCATACTGTATATAGTGCAGATTGTCATCAGCTCCCATATTGAAAACAAAAATTCAGGTTCTAGTAACTTTGCATCCAAACTGGAAATCTAACCTGCCATTTGGGAGATTAGGGTTTATCTTCCCTTATGTGCTTGTATGCAAAGTAATACTAACAACTTTCAGTTTGTAAAAGTGTGGAACTGGGTGAGCGTATCCTGCAGACACTTATTGCCACACAGAGAAGTTGCATTAGTCAATTGTCAAACCTTATCACCACTGTGGGTGAGCCGATTTGGCTATTGTGGAGACAGCATGAATTGTGTTTTCTGACACTAAAAAACCTTATTTACCAAGACCAAATTTGAGGAAGGCCTGCGCCGGCGGTGTTGCTCTATGACTGAGCTTAGCCTCAATGACGAATCACATTTTAAAACTTCCTCTGATTCTGACAATGAGACACTACAATATATGAGACAAGCAATATAAAAGCTGATATAAAGTTCTGCTTTCATTACTTATGAACTCATTCAAATCACTTGTTTCATCAAAAGGCAGTATGTCAAAACTTTAGTTTCCCCCAAAGTTTATTGTTCTGAATAAGGTTTCACAGGCACATGTCTAAGAATATATTTGGGGAAATGCTGGTGTAACACTTCTGCAGTTTGGCATGTAGAAAAAAACTGAAAGATTCTTAATATAAAAAAAAGCTTATTAGCAGCTTGAGTAAGAAAATATTGGCAGCAGTGTTCCATAACATTCAAACCAGAATTATTAATTAGCTGCACTGTAACCAACTGCTCTAGCAGTGAATAGATATTCACCAGCTGTGTATTACTGCTGCTCATCAACAGAGTATCTGTTCCGGTGTTAATCTAACCATCAGAAACCAGAACCAATGAAATATTCATACTGTCCCATTATCAGATTTTTGTATATAGTGCAGATCGTCATCAGCTCCCATATTGAAAACAAAAATTCAGGTTCTAGTAACTTTACATCCAAACTGGAAATCTAACCTGCCATTTGGGAGATTAGGGATTTTCTTCCCTTATGTGCTTGTATGCAAAGTAATACTAACAACTTTCAGTTTGTAAAAGTGTGAAACTGGGTGAGCGTATCCTGCAGACACTTATTGCCACACAGAGAAGTTGCATTAGTCAATTGTCAAACCTTATCACCACTGTGGGTGAGCCGATTTGGCTATTGTGGAGACAGCATGAATTGTGTTTTCTGACACTGCACCACGCAAAGACCCAAAGTGAATTATTAGCTTATTAGTGAACCTTTTACTGCATGTACATTGTTTGCAATATTGTCTTTTATTAATTTTTAATACAATAACACACTGTATATGGTTTGACACTTATATCCACAACTAATGGATGCAAATTTCTTTCTCAACCAAAAACGGAAGTTGCTCTTATTAAGGCTGTGAGTGACAGACTCAGCTAAAAAGAGGAAACAACCAGTTCTCCAAGACGATGCTCTGTGGTTTACAACTGTGGTTATTCTGTCTACAAGTCAGATAGAACTCAACAGAAGGACTGTAGCGATGACAGAGGTCAACTACGCTTCAGTTGTATTCAAAACTCACAAGCATTTCCCACCCGAAGGTAAATTCAGTTTTTTGAATACATTTCATTTTTTAAATTTTAAAGAAAAGATAACTTGTATATATACTATATATATACTACTTGTATATGTACTTGTGTAAAGATAAAAATGTATCACCTCATTGATATGGATCAGATACTGTATCCTGGTTTACACATCAATCTGCCAGGGCCCCAATGCGGCCCAGCAATTCTAGGTGGCTGATCTGTATGTGATCATCCTGATAAGAATGGGTGATTTCTTGCACTGGTATTTTCTTCAGTAAACTGGATAGTAAAAACTGTTGAAATCTGTACTGATCAGATTATGAAATAATTAGAGTTAAAAAAAATTCTTGTAAGTAACATTTGTTGTGCAACCGTGAAAACCAGAAAAATCTGTGTCTCATATATTATGTTGGCAAAATTGTGGTGAAAAATCTTAACACTTTGCAGTAATTTACCACAAGATTGTGTTTTTCAATGTTTCAGCTAAAAAGGAGGACAATGAAGTTAAGGTGCGAAGCAAAACAGCCGAAAAGACTGCTGACACAGTGTAGTGTACCAACAGTGTGGATTTGTGCATTTCATATTAAATCATTTGGAGACTCAATTCTTTTCCTCTCCCAGAGAGAAGGAGGTGGGGGTTCGATTATCAGCTGGAGAGACCACAAAAGATGGGGGGCTGAAAGGTCACCTTCCCTAAGTGCTATTCCTGGGCAGTTGATCGTAAAACTGGCCACCTTTGGCAACAGCCGAGATAAGCCTCTCGGTGCCTGAATTGTTAAAATGACAAAGAAACTAACTGGAGATTACAAACAGCCTATCAAAACTCTCCTTAAGAGAGGGCAGGAAACCCTATACTGCCCCCCACATATGTAACCATGGCAACTTACCTTGCTCTGTGTTTAATTACCTCTCATCAAAGGGATACTCCTTTTCTTTGTGTAAACAGACTGCTGTCTCCAAAGACTCAAAGCATTAACTCGTTTAATTAAATAATCTTTTAGTTACTTGATTACGTTTGCCTCTATTTGATTAGTTATGTTGCCATGTTGTTGCTATATGTTGTTGATATTATTACTGAAAAGAATCTAATTAAGTTACTTTTGCAGTGTTTTAATTTTCAGCAAGGTTAATGACATTCCTTCATTTTATGTGTAACCAATGCTTGTTCACAATGCTTTCTGATACCTCCTTTAGAAATGATGATAAAGAAATGTCATCCTATACTTGAATTTAAGGTTAAGTAACTGAATTTCCCAGCCCCAACCAACAAAAGCGCGATACACGACGTCATTCACTCTCTTTTCTTGTCTCTTGTTCTTTGTGCCCTGCTTGTTCCTGACTCTTCAATGGTGCTTCATCACGCGACAATCCCCTAAGAGTTCGGCCCGGCGCAGCGAACGGCATTTGTTCACTTCAAGCTACCCACGCGAAGTGCTGCAACATCAGCTTTTCCTCATTTAACAGCAACTTTACTTGCGTTCTATTTTCTTTGGTTTTGTTTTGTTAAAAGTTATCAGTCCGTTAAGTTACACTAGTTTAATTCAAGAACGACCAAGTTCTTTTTAAGCTTTATTCCTCGAGCTAACTTCACCAAGGTCAGAGCCAGCTACGTGGTCTTGCCAGTGGCAACAAAGGACACCTGAAGAACAGCCGAATTGCCAGACGGAGAACGGCCAACCCTTGAGGGTTTTTCTTCATTCCAGACACGGAGAACCCCGGAGAATTCCCTAGCAAAAAAACCAGGAATAGGGCAGCTAGCGTGGGATCCGTGCAACAGGCCAAGGCAGGCCGCCGACCTACCATAAGGCAAAACAAGGCATTCTGTGACCAGTGATGTCCAATAGTTGTTAATCCATTATATTCAGTCCTTCAACCCCTACACAAATTTTTCATCTTATCATCTAATTGCATTCATTAGCTACCGTATGAGTCAAATTCTCCCACAATAGACCTCCATTCTCGTTGTTTAGCCATTGTTTATTTCTCTGATGTATTTAACCGCATTTTATATCACCTTAGTTAGCTAATAAATTCACTGTAATCAAGGAATTGTGTGTGTTGCCTATTTCTAAGTCCCTGCCAAGAGAATTTACCCTTCAGATGAGACTGACTGATTGATTTAAGATAATTGAGCAATTATTAGCTAATTGATCACTAGTGAATAATTGTATAATTATTAAAATGCTACCCAGAGGTCCGGAGACTTAATTAATAAAGGTCAATAACAACTCAGGTGGTGCCCCAAAACGAGAGATATATGGATTTATATTTTCTGAATATTAAAATTCATAATTGGGTATTCTCAAAAATTTATTAAAAATATTACATAGCTTTAGACCTGCTACAGTAGCCTACACAAAATTCAGCATTTGTCACGTCTAAGTTTGTTTTGTATTTCCACCTGTTTCATTTACTTTGGTTTATTGCAGCGCTTCTCAAACTTTTTAGGCAACACACCCCTATCTACAGCTTAATCGGGTTGCTGCACACCCAGGGTCTCTTGGGTTTGCTTTATATATATATATATATATATATATAAAAAGTTATATAAAGTTATATAAACAAGTTATATAAAAAGTTATATATATTACTTGTTCAGCCTATTTATTTGCTCAATGTCCCTCCCACAGCACAATCTGATTGGTTACACATTGCGAATAATAGACTCTCATCAACATTCTGCTCCGGTGAGTCTGTTGAAGAGAAGGCAGCCGGTATTACTGAAGGTGCAATAAACATCACAAAATGATGATCTGTTTCTATGATGTTGATGACGCCCAGTGTCACTGTTACACCAGTGAACATGCCCAAAGTCACATCTACGGGGTTTAACTCAGTTACACTCTTGAAAGTGACGGCTTTTAAACCAGTCGCTCTCCCCTTACCCACTCATTGAACACATCTTGCATCTGTCTTCTCTGTCTTTTTACTGCAACTCTGTATCGTAATGTAACGTTATAGCCTATATTTATTACTTTAAAAAGTAACAGTGGCAGTAAAACCTTTTCTCTGTGATGGTTAATCTTTGCAATCAATCAAACACAGTTCACCGGGTGGCTCGCCTGAGAGAGAGGGAGAGGGAAAGAGCTGTGTGAGTAGCTATTTCCTGTGAACTAACTATTAATAATAACGTTTTTAATTTTAAATTAGATTTACAAAGGAAAGTTTTCAATTCAAGTTTATATTTCATGAAAAATTCTCTACAAAAATTTGTAGTTGTTAAACTAGCTACCACACCACGAATACCTTTTTCCTGTTGTACAGGAGGCAGCTCACACACCCCCAGGGGTACGCGCAACACACTTTGGGAATTGCTGGTCTATGGGTTTGTATTTTTGCATTTTGGTCTGGTCCTGTATTTTCTCTGTCTTGAAGTTATCTGTGTATGCTTTAGGCCTCTGATCGGGGTCACCTGTCTATCTCCCTGACTGCCTGTGCTTGTGTGTATGGCTTTCCAGTCCTGATCACCCTAATGTGTTGAGTTTATAATTTTGTTCAGTGTATGATAGGAATATTCCATCAGTGTGACTAATCACAACATAATGTATGATTGTTCATTGATCAGTTACAGATTCATATAGGTCAGTTTGATTTTAACAGTGGTTACTGCAGTAATGTAGCCCACGGTAGCCTACAGATGTCCACAGAGTCACAGTGTTATTAAAAAAGACAGTGTAGCCTGTAGATTTTGTTATGTGTTAAGGATACATCCATGATATCCAGAGATAACTGTCTTTTTCCTTACATCGATGACAGATTGATCATAAAAGAGGTCATGTTTAAGATAATGTTTTGGTAACAAACTAATATTTAACAGGGATTTTGATGTTTCTAAAGACATAAATTTCTGCATATGATTGCGTTCCGATATGCGCTTTGTTAGCTTATCCATTGTATGAATGAGGAAAGTAAACAGTGTGTGACACAGCTGCTTCAGGCTCTGCAGGAGGGGAGGAGTCAGAGAGAAACTCGGAGGAGGTTAGGGTCACAGCATAAGTAGCCAGAGTTACTGATACAGGGTTTATCTGATCTCGATTTCTGACGAGTCCCGAGACAAGTGTAGGAAGAGTGCTTTAACTGCAACATTTATTTTACAGCCACTAATACTACAAACAATACTGCTGTTACTGCTAATGAAATATTGTGAGCCAGGTCAGGTCAGGTGTGATGTTTCAGAGACTGATGAATACTTACTGTAACATAGCATGGTTTATTAAGCTTGGTCGAGGAGATACAGTGCCAGCATACAGCATGTGAATACGTCAAATGCCAACACCAAATCTGAAGGAGAACATCTTTTGGTCCCTTTTATGTTTCTGTCTTTCCCCTAGTTCCTGTAGGTTTCCCTGTTAGGTCATCTTTAGGTGGCCTCCACCTAGAACAACAGATCTATCTGATGATTAGACTCCAATGCTTCGTCATAGTGGAATCTATCACTATCCATGAGTTGTACTCGTAACCCGTGGAGCCAGTAAGTGTGAAAATTCTTGTATGACTTAATCTTGTAAGATTCCCAGAGATCTGCTAGCCTGACGCCTGAGCTACTGTCTCTACCTTATCAGTCAAACTGTTGTCTCCCACACAAGAACAGTTGAGAGAGAAATAACTACAGCTGGAAGGTAAGTGAACACTTGTAGGGTCAGGTAATGACTCTGAGCTAGACCTATCTTACCTTACCCTGTTACATCAGTAAAGCCCCAATAAATATTCTATAACAGTTACCACAACCAATACTTCTATTACTGCTTCTAATGCTACCACTACTTTTAGTACAATGGCTAAAAGCCAATCTTAAAGAACAGGTCAGCAATCTTCAGACCATCCATCATAAAACAACAGTCAGGCGGCCATATGAATACTGAAACATGTTTTTCTGCCTGTAATCATTCCTTCTGTTAATACTGACCATTAAGAGATCCCTATGTAATTTGCTACAAATGTAAGAGATGGGGGACAAAATGTCACAGGGTTCAACCATGAGATTTTCAATCTCAAAATGCTTTGATGGGGCCGAACTCAGCCAGAGACGTTGACTTAGCCCAGGGATGTGTGACAAGCACATGACAAGAGAATGGGAAAAAGAAATGTGTGGAGCCAAAAAAATAAATGCATCAGATCAGCCGACCTCTTCTTGGTGCTGTGGCAGGCGCAAGTGAGGCAGAAGCAGGGCTTAACCGGGGCCAATAATTGGCCCTGGCATTGTGGGTCCAGGCGTCCCACAACAATCGATCAGACACTCCTCACCAATCCATCATAACTGCAGTCCTCGTAAATAATATTCCCCCAAACCACTATTAATCTGAGTAGTAAGTGCTATGAATAAGTGTGCCAGTGAACTAATTTGCACTCATTTACTCCCTGGTGGCATAGTACACAACTCATACTCAAGTAAGTAATTTTCACAGCAGTATAGGATTAGCCAACACAAGCTTACAAAATAATGTCAGCCTTTAGCCGAAGTTGGGACTGCATTAAGGAACGATGCTATTTAAACAATGTCAAATAGCTTTCGCTGTGCTGTTTGGCAGTGAGTGATCACCAGCAATAGGTGACAGTCTCACTTTATGATGTTATGATTATATCATTATCATTCACCTTAATTAACAAAACAATATTGTACATGATGTACAATATTGAAACAAAAGTCCGGTGGCTTGTACATGATGATATACAATATTGGGGTTATGAGAATAAGACAAGAAGATACTCTAATAGTATTTAGAAGAAAATCATTGATGAAATATTCAATAAGGGGGTCTGGTGGCCCCCATCCAGAAGATTTTGAGTATTAAACAGTTTATTTCCTGCATACTGGAGACTATTTCTGCACTTCTTCTTTATTTATACACCTATGACCCTCCCTCCCTGCTCCCTCCCCACAGTTGAACGACTCCATGATTACCACTGCACCTCTGCTCTCCTCCTGCTCTCTCTGTCCCTCGGCCCTGTCACGGTGACTCTGTCACTGAGCAAGGGAGAGGCCTAATGAGAACTGAAGATGAGGGATGTACATACATGCACACACTGACGATTATGAGACCGCATTGTAGATTTTGATTGTATTTAAATATTTTAGCACTGACTGACTCAGGCTTGCCTTGCTCATACAAACTCAATTCAATTCAATTTTATTTATATAGCGCCAAATCACAACAACAGTTATCTCACAGCGCTTTTCATAAAAGAGCAGGTCTAGACCATACTCTTTGATGTTATTTGCAGAAGCCCAACAGTTCCCACCAAGAGCAAGCACTAGACAACAGAGGCAAGGAAAAACTTCCTTTTAAGAGGCAGAAACCTCGAGCAGAACCATGGCTCACTATTTTCCCAAGACAGAGTGTTGGACGAGTGCTTCAATATTTATTTTACAGCCACAGCTAATACTACAAAAATTCTACCTCAACCAATACTTCTATTACTGTATTTAATGCTCCCACTACTTTTAGCACAATTTTCTTTAAGAATAGGTTAATTTTGTTAGGTTGATGGTTGATTTGGTTAACTTGTTACTTTTTATTCTAAAAGAAGATACTGAGACAAAAGCTACCATCACCTTGAAAAATTTTAACACTTTACAGTGATCAACTACGAGATTGTGTTTTTCAAACTTTAAGATAAAAAGGAGGATAATGTGTACGAAGAAATGAAGACTGCTGACAAACATTAAGTTGCAAAGAAAAATGTTCACAATAATCAGTATTACTACTGTGAATATTTATTTATTAATTCTGCGATTACCCTACTGCTTTAACTACAATCAACACTTTATCATTATTACTACCATTAAAAGGGAACTAATTAATGAGCCATGAGTAGCTGCTCCTAATCTTTGGAATACTTTACCTGCTCAAATAAGAAATGCCCAAACTCCTGACACTTTCAAATCCTTGCTAAAGACCTATCTTTATTCATTGGCCTTCAAACAGAGTTGAGTAGTGACATTTATTTTATTTTTTACTTTTTCTACTGTTGTCATGTACATTTGTTGTGTATTGTAGAAAGCACTTTGGTCAACTAGTGTTGTTTTTAAATGAGCTATATAAATAAACTTGAACTTGAACTTGAGTATTGTTCAGCCTGTGACAAGGGCAAGATCATTAACCTGATGATGCCTTCAGATTTAACTTGGATACTGCAATTTTATATTAGGCCTTAAAAAATGGGGGTGTGGAGTTTAAAAAGATGTCACTGTGTCCCAGGCAGAGAAGTGCTAGTGAAAAGATGCTATCACATTGAATCATATCGTAGTTCCCGAGACAGAGAGTGAGACAGTTGCTTCAACTGCAACATTTATTGCTGTTACTGCAACAAATGCTTCCATTACTGCTTCTAATGCTACCACTAGCAAAACAGAAAAAAGCATTGTTCTTCAAGGAAAGGTTATGAAAACTGAAACATGTTTTGATGCCTGTAATCATTCCTCCTGTTTGTACTGACCATTAACAGATCCCTTTGCAATTTGCTTCAAATGTTGATGGGCGACAAAATGTAGTGTTTGTTTTGTGCCATTAGCTGTCTGAGTTAACCAAATCAAGTGGGTATCTTTCCTCTCTTTTACTTACTACTAACCTTTAAAACAGATGAAATTTTGTAGTAAAAATACTCTAACTTTGAAAGTTACCCTCTTGATTTGGTTAACTCAGACTGCTAAAGTCATTTATTTATATCTGTTGTTCATTCTCAGCAGGACTTTTGCCAGACAAGAAAACAAACAGCAGAGGTCGCTGCTATCAGCAGGTGGCTTGTTGTTTGGGGATTCTTTGTGTCATTTTGCTGTTGGGCATCATAGCAGTCTGTGTCTACAGTAAGTATACAAAACAGGTAGTCTATGCAGTACCTCAGACTTAGACGTGACACACACCTCGAAGAATAACAGCACCAGATTTCCTCTGTAACCATCACAAATACCATGACCAGAGGATCTATTAACAGGCTGTTTTAATCTGTAAAAATCTGCCTTTAACTGTTTCTAAATCAGTTAGGAACAAAATTCATTTCTTGACACAATAATCAATATAGACATGAATGCTGACATTAAGTAATAACGCGGTTCTGGTTCATGCGATTATTATTTTCAACAATGTGCAGCCATTTAGTCAACATTCTGCCGATTGTAATGTTATTGTAAATCAGCAAAACTGAATAGTCCACATTTTCACATCCTCAGTCATATGTATTGTCATAATATTATCAAACCTTAACTTAACATAAAAGCAATGCTTTGCCAATCATGCTAATCACATCAAACTACATAAACGAAATGATTATAAACCATTTAATTCCAGTTTATCACTATATATATACTGATACTCTTTGTCATGTAAACACACATTTGTTATATACTGTATATAAGGCATATTGGTAATTTAGCATCCTCAATCATTTTCAATTATTTATCATCCTTCTTTCATTCTTAAAAACATCACATTCATATTCACTTGTTAACATATCTCACACATTTTAATCATTTAAAAACTGCAGGCTGGAGGCTCACTTCCAGTGAGTCTTCTCTTGTGGTTAAGTTGCAGATTACAATGTGCCAGACTCTCTTGTCATACTTTCCATCATCTAGTGTTGTAAAGACCATCAGCAATTATTATAAATCTTTTTCTCCAGTCTGAAAAAGACTCTCACAAAACATAAGGATTACATGACATTATTATAATGGTGATTAAACAATGCTTTTTAGCAACTACACACCAACATGAGTTTTAAAGATGACTTTAGCAATGTATTAAGCTATTTTACTTTAACATTAATGATGGTTACTTATGGGATAACATTTTTTTTAAATTAGAGAAATCATCAAAATTACATTTTATGTCAGAGTGAAGCACATTTAAAAACATTTCCCCTCCAATTCTATCAACTTGAAATACTTATTTATATGCCAACTTTGTAATACATGCTCATTTTTGCAGTATATTTAAACATTTGGGTATTGAATTAAAGTTAATTTGTTTTTAAACTATGTCATATTTGTGGATATACAACAGACCACAACAGTGAAAGTCCAGTTTGACAATCTGACACAAACCTATAGTGTTTTAGATTACTAGAAGAAGCAGAAAACCAGAACCTGACCTCACAAAACAAGAAGCTGGAGACACAGAAGAACAACTTCACAGAACAAATATAAAACATGGAGAAAAAGTTGAATGAGTTCAATGACAGTCAAGTACACTGGTGCATTGATGCATACTGCCCAAAACAAAGTCAAAGTATTTTCAGATCCAATTAATAAGGTTCAAAACTAACATTAAAATGATAAAACTAATAACTCATTGCTGATTTGGTTGTTTCAGACAGTATAAAGCTTGTCAGGATGGCTGGAAATCCCCCAAGTGCAGCTGTGCGATTAATGACGCTGATGTTTCTGGTCAGAAAACCTGGGAAGAAGCTCAAGTAGACTGCAGAGGAAAGAATTCAGATTTGGTTGTTATAACTGATCAAACCGAGAAGGTAATGAGAAAACTGTGATCATTTTTGTGACAGCCTATATGAAATGTATTATTTACATTAAGTAATCATTACATTATTTAAGTATAGTGTTTAAATATCTGATAACGAAGGTTACGATATGGTAACCCTAGTAGAACTGGCAGAGCCCTCTACTGGACTCTACGGGTATTACCTCTCCTCCCATCACACACGTACTCGCCCACTGAAATTTGCTTAATGAAAGTAGCCAACCAATGGTACGCTGATACGTGCGAATCGTGTCCACGCTGCCTAGCATCCAGCCACCTCTTCAGTAGATGGCAGCGGAGCGGCAGGGCTCCATCATAGAGGGCTCCGCCTGTGCTAATAGAACTAGGGTTACCGCATTGTAACCTTTGTTCTATCTCACACAGGCTCCGCCCTCTTCTGGACTCTATGAGAACAGTGGGTGGAGCCCGATGACTGTCCACCCATCCGCGACAAGTCACAGCCCACCACACCGACACAATCGGCCACAGGCCCTAAATCACCTCCATCCCAAGCGATAGGGCAGTAGGCCACGCCTCAGCAGGTCACTAAACCAAAAGGGGTCCGGCATGACCAAGAGGGATCTGATTCAGCCAGATCCAAACACCCATGCTGTTTCTCAATACCGAATTCGCCAAGTTTGGACTTCTGTACTTTAAAGCTCGGACTTGGCAAGTCCCAGGAACGGGAGCACGAAGTCAGTCATTCAGCAATTGGAACAGCAGTGGACTTGATGACGGCCGAACCCGTTAGTGGGCGGGACCTCACATCTCCAAAAACATAGTAGCAATTTTTAAAATCAGCTATGTCTTCAGAAATCAACCACATATTTGGAGTTTAAACAACTATATTTCCTCATAAAAAAACTCTTAAAACTTCTATATGTGACACCAGCAGTATTTTTTGACATTTCCGTTTTTTGAAGGCAAAAAAGTCCACACAAGTCACCACCGAAGCAGGCTCGGTAAAACGGGCAGAGTGAGAACACATCTGAGTATTTGACTGTACTTGGCTAAATGCAGAATTTTGAATTGGAACAGTACTTTGGCTGCGACTGATGACGTTTCATAAGTCCACAAGAACACAAGTACAGACTAGAACGCAGATTGAGAAACAGCTTCAGACTGTCCTGATCCTACACCAGGACGTCCGGCACAGTCGATGTCAAATGTCCTCCCTGGCAGCCGGTAGCCTATTATAGACACCAGCCTCTCTCTTTACAGATCCTGAGTAGCACCTGTGAGCTTGGATCCTGAGAAGGAGTCTGACACATCCAAGAGGTAAAAACGCACTGCTAACCTTGGGCTAACAGCCGTTCGAGCTTACCTTGAGCTAACAGCCGTTTTGAGCTAACTTTGAGCTAGCTAACAATCACTTCGAGCTATCCTAGAGCTAAAAGTTGTAAGATGTAAGATGTAACAGTCATTATTTAGCTACGTCAGTTTCGAGCAAACAGTCGTTTTTAAGCTAAGTCGTTTCAAATAAAGAGTCATTACCTAGCTAAGTTGTTATCTAACCACGTCGCTTCAAGCAAACGGTTGCCATCTCACTAAGTCACTTCAGGCCAATGGTCGCCATCTCACTAAGTCGCTACAAGCAAACAGTCATCATCTTGCTAAGTCGCTTCAAGCAAAAGTCGTTTTGAGCCATAGTCTTTTCGAGCTAACTTTCCTTTAAGCTAACTTCAAGCTAACAATCGTCTTGAGCCAATAGTCATTTCCTAGCTTAGCTATTTTCCAGCTAAGTCATTCCAAGCAGTCATCTTCTAACTAATTCGGTTTGAGCTATAGTCGCTGTACAGTAAACATTCGTTTCTACTTAAGTCATTCAGGCTAACAGTCGTTTCCTAGCTAAGTCTTTCGAGCTACTTTCATGCTCGGGGAATGTTTGTTTTTGTTGCATCATACGTCTTCTGTTTGTTTATCAATAAATCATTTAATCATATCTGTTGATTGTGGTCTTTGCTTTGAGTTTCAGGAGCGGGACCACACATCAATGGCTTTCAATAAATACCCACACAATGCACTTCCTCTTCTTCGCTCTCGCATTTCGCACCCCTCCCGCCCACCCCTTTCTCTGTCCAGTCTCTCTCCTCATTTCCTTCCTCTACTTAGGGTTATATGGGGGTCTGTCGTGCCAGGGCGCTACGGCGGATTTCCCTATCGTAGATTCCCCACAACACTTTTGAATGTCTATTCAGCTACAGCAAGCATTATACATCTTCTGTTTGTTTATCAATAAATAATTTAATCGTATCTTGTTGCCAGTGAAAGTGCAGCTCACATCCGCTTTAGAGGTAATGAAGCATCCTGGAGACAGTTAAACAGTAGTGTCTTAGAGCGAGTGGGACAGAGACAGCAGGACACAGAGCGACAGGTGTCTGTGTCTTGCTCAGGTATCGTGATATTCTCTCACTACTTTGCGGCGACTGTAGCCATTAATACATTGACGAAACCCTTTGTGTGTCGTGAGCTGGAATGACAGAAATCACCTGCTTCCTAACCATGGAGTCCAGTTGAGAACTGTCTCTCTGTTGTCAGACATACATCAGCAATCACAGTTGGGGCGGTTCAGGAACCAATGGATACTGGATTGGCCTGAAGGCTGAAAATGAGAAATGGAAGTTGGTCAATGGAAGTCATCTGACTGAAAAGTAAGAGACACATTCATAAACATTTTGAACCATAAAATCTATCATTTCTAGAAATCTGGCCAAGTTTATTAGTGGACCAAATCCATGACAACCCAGAGTTGAGACCAGGATGCAGAGTCGCAGTCTAACACACTTCTCTGCTCCTCCATTTCAGGAGTTAATTAGTGAAAATCCTATAGTGTCTGCCCATCGACCATCGAAATTATTTAAAAAGGTAAACAGAAGAGGAGCTGTGCATAAAATAAACATCAGATCTCTCTCTTCTAAAGCCGTATTAGTAAATGAACTAATATCAGATTATGATATTGATTTATTTTGTCTTACTGAAACCTGGCTGGGTGATGGAGAATATGTTAGCCTAAATGAATCCACCCCTCCCAGTCATATTAATACTTACATTCCTCAAGGCACAGGCCAAGGAGGTGGAGTTGCAGCTATCTTCGACTTTAGCCTATTAATCAGCTCTAAACCTAAACCAAACTATAACTCATTTTAAAGCCTTGTTCTTGGTCTTTCGCACCCAAGTTGGAAATCACTGCAACCAATTCTCTTCGTTATAGTGTACCGAGCACCTGGCCCGTATTCTGAATTCTTATCTGAATTTGCAGAGTTTTTGTGAACTTTAGTCCTTAAAACGGACAAAGTTATTATTGTAGGGGATTTTAATATTCATGTGGACGTTGGGAATGACAGCTTTAGTACTGCGTTTATCTCTCTGTTAGATTCCATTGGCTTCTCTCAGAGTGTTCATGAACCGACTCACTGTTTTAACCACACCCTCGACCTTGTTTTGGTGTATGGTATTGAAATTGAACATTTAGTGGTGTTCCCACAGAATCCCTCTTTGTCTGACCACTGTTTGATAACTTTTGAGTTTGTATTGCTGAACTACATGCCATTGGGCAAAGATTTCTATACAAGATGTCTGTCTGATAGTGCTGTAGCTAAATTTAAGGATGCGATTCCATCAGCTCTAAATTCATTATCAGATCACAAAGTAACGGAGGACTCCTATGCTAGTTTCAGTCCCTCCCAAATCGATCATCTTGTTGATAGTGCTGCAGGCTCGCTGCGAATGACACTCCACTCTGTAGCCCCTCTAAAAAAGAAAATACCAAAACAAAGACGGCAAATTAAAGCAAATATCGCAGAAACTTGAGAGGAATTGGCGTTCCACCAAAGTGGAAATTCTCGGTTAATTTAGTCTTAAAACTTATAGGAAGGCCCTCCGTAATGCCAGAGCAGCGTACTACTCGTCATTAATAGAGGAAAATAGGAACAACCCCAGGTTTCTTTTCAGCACTGTAGCCAGGCTGACAGAGAGTCACAGCTCTAGTGAGCCAAGTATTCCAATAGCTCTCAGTAGTTACGACTTCATGAGCTTCTTTAATGATAAAATTCTAGCTATTAGAGACAAAATTCACCAAGACCTGCCCTCAACTGGCACCAACTTATCTCTTAACTCAGGAACCTTAGAAACAGCTGTAGAACCAGATACATGTTTAGACTGTTTTGCTTCACTCAATCTTTACCAACTAACTTCAATAATTTCTTCATCTAAACCATCAACCTGCCTCTTAGACCCCATCCCGACTAGGTTCCTTAAAGATGTTTTACCCTTAGTCAACACTTCTATACTAGAATCTATCTCTATCAACAGGCTATGTACCACAGTACTTTAAAGTAGCTGTAATTAAACCTCTTCTGAAAAAGCCCAAACTTGATCCGGATGTTTTAGCCAACTATAGACCTATATCTAACCTTCCATTTCTCTCTAAGGTTCTGGAGAAAGCAGTTGCTAAACAGCTGTGTGACTTTCTACAGAGCAATAGTTTATTTGAGGATTTTCAGTCAGGATTTAGAGCTCATCATAGCACAGAGACAGCACTGGTGAAAATT
>NC_060152.1:3318937-3321260 GCF_021292245.1 Micropterus dolomieu
GTTACTAGTCCTATTGTTATTATTGTTATTATAATCATTAACATTACGACTGTTACCATTAACACTACTATAAATATCTGTACCATTTTTCATTTAGTCTATAGCAACATCACCTTTACTGTCTGTACCTCTGTGTGTATATTGTGTAGGCTGCCTCCCTCCCCTCTCTCTCTCCTTCCATCCCTCTCTTTTTCTCTCTGTTCCTCTCCTGCCCTCCCTCCCCTCTCTCTCTCTCTCTCTCGCTCGCTCGCTCGCTCTCTCCCTCTCTCTCCTTCACCCCAACCGGTCGAGGCAGATGGCCGCCCACCCTGAGCCATGGTTCTGCTCGAGGTTTCTGCCTCTTAAAAGGAAGTTTTTCCTTGCCTCTGTCGCCTAGTGCTTGCTCTTGGTGGGAACTGTTGGGCTTCTGTAAATAGGATCACAGAGTACGGTCTAGACCTGCTCGTAGATGTTTTCTCCAACCTGTTTGTTATGCTGCTCAATGGATCGCCTGTTGGGCAGTGAAGTTTACCTTTCAAAGTAACGTAAAGCCTAGTTTCACAGCATCCCAGATAACTCCCGCTGTTGTCATGTTTTACAATTCTCTCAGAAAGATGAAGATGAACAATCACAAGATGGTCTCCCTCAAAGCCAAAGGTGCTTATCAGGTCACGCACAGCACTGTCAGTAGGACAGAGTCCGTTTGTTGTTAGCCTGCTGTTAGCGATGGTGCTAACCTGTTGCTATCTGTAAACTAGTATAGCTCTCACACACAGTACAATACAAAAAGCTGTGTAGCAGTGTGACAAACATATTAACTAGGCAGGCTACTGACTGTCTGTATATTAATTAAATTATACGTTTCTGTCCTCTGCAGCTTGTCGCTAAGTTACTTCCAGAGAAAAACACACACTGGAAGCAGCAGGCTGACCCGTTACTGCTATCTACTCTGCCTGTTAGGCCCACCCCTTAACCAATCACAATTTTAGAAACATGTTGAGTATCTATATAAACGAATCGGAGGCATCTCTTAAAATAAACATCATCCGTCAAAGCTCAGGGTCAGAAGTTACCTTCTGAAAGTGACAAAGCCTACATGACAACATCTATGTGCTGCTAAGCACCTTTTTACTCAAACCCAGGGGTTACATAATATATACAGTATATAGAATTTTATGCAAATGCCATCTATGCCATCTTAATAGTAAAGTATTGTGATCACCATCGGTTGCCTAAGAAAATATTCTGCGCTCACCTGAATTCATCAGATTCTATACCTGGTTCACTCTCTAGCACTGCAGCTGCTCTCAGAGCTTCTCCTGCTAAAGCTCTCTGAATCAAGAGAGGACATTTCTAGACCAGTTGTTATCTTCTCAAAAATATGTCCAATAATGTTAAATTATCATCAGTAAACATCCAAATACAGGATGTGTGTATTTTCAAACATGGCGGTGCAACATGGCGACGTCCATATAAGAGTTGTATGTAGATTCTAAGGTCATAAAACCATAACGGTTTATTATTATGTAAGGTCTTTATTCACCATCACCACTTAAATGATAGAATTCCTGTTTAACTGCACAGAGAGCTTTCACTGTTAAGAAAACAGTAAAGAACTGGCAGCAGGGTTGCCATTATTCTACTGTAAAATTAACATTATTTTACTGTCACTAAAACGTGTTGAACTGTTAATGAAAAATACAGTATGAACTGTTTTTTGATTACTTTCACAGTATTTCACAGCTAATTGAACACAATATAGCTCGAAGGTTGTTGCAGTATTTTGCCATTTTATTTATTTTTTATATTCTACTTTTTATCTTAAATAAATGCTGACTTAGCAGGTCATCCATTATATCATTAAAGGCACTGTTGTAGTATATAACACATCACATCGTTTATTTGGATCAGATACTGTATCCTTGTTTACAAATCAATCTGCCAGGGCCCCCACACAGCACAGCTGGTTATTCTAGGTGGCTGATCTGTGTGTGATCATCCTAATATGTAGTGGTGATTTCTGGTATTTTCTTCAGTAAAACTGGAAAGTAAATAGATTTGAAAATTGTACTGATCAGAATATCAAATTATATTAAAGTCATGAAAACATGGAAAAGATTGTTTGACCACAAGATTACTTTCTTCAATGTTTCAGCTAAAAAGGAGGAGGACAATGAAAAGACTGCTGACACAAATGGTAAGCTGTATACAAAAATGTACACAACATTCAGTACAGCAACTGAATACCTCTCGTAAAACTGTTAATATTGCTATAACTACTATTACTACTACTACTACTACTAACGTTATTAGTAGCATTAAAAGGGAACCGGTTTATAAGTCA
>NC_060152.1:3321280-3339969 GCF_021292245.1 Micropterus dolomieu
TCTTTGATAAAGCTTATAGTTAGGGCTGGCTCAGGTGAGTCCTGAACCATCCCTTAGTTATGCTGCTATAGGCCTAGACTGCCGGGGGATTTCCCATTTCCCATGTTTTTTGATTACTTTCACAGTATTTCACAGCTAATTGAACACAATATAGCTCGAAGGTTATTGCAGTATTTTGCCATTTTATATATTTTTTATATTCTACTTTTTATCTTAAATAAATGCTGACTTAGCAGATCATCCATTATATCATTAAAGGCACTGTTGTAGTATATAACACATCACATCGTTTATTTGGATCAGATACTGTATCCTTGTTTACAAATCAATCTGCCAGGGCCCCCACACAGCACAGCTGGTTATTCTAGGTGGCTGATCTGTGTGTGATCATCCTCATATGTAGTGGTGATTTCTGGTATTTTCTTCAGTAAAACTGGAAAGTAAATAGATTTGAAAATTGTACTGATCAGAATATCAAATTATATTAAAGTCATGAAAACATGGAAAAGATTGTTTGACCACAAGATTACTTTCTTCAATGTTTCAGCTAAAAAGGAGGAGGACAATGAAAAGACTGCTGACACAAATGGTAAGCTGTATACAAAAATGTACACAACATTCAGTACAGCAACTGAATACCTCTCGTAAAACTGTTAATATTGCTATAACTACTATTACTACTACTACTACTACTAACGTTATTAGTAGCATTAAAAGGGAACCGGTTTATAAGTCACGAGGAGTACTGCTCAGCCTGTGAAAAAAGTAGGAGCTTTGTCAAGAACCTGATGATGCCTTCAGTTTTAACTTGGAGAAGTCTTACAAACTGGGGGGGTGGAATTAAAGAAAGATGTTGCGGTTTCTCAGACAGGGAAGCTCAAGTTGCCAAAGATGATCAGATTGAACTATGGGAAGTGTAAGATCCAGTCTTTTTAGACTTTAACATGTTATTGAAGTTATTTTTTTAGTTTTTATATATTAAGTTGTTGTCGTGTAATAATTCAAGACTTGGACCAGATAAGAAAGCTTGAACTTTTACCAACATTTGTATTATCAACAAAAACAGACACCAATTAGAATACAAAAGTTCCACCGGAGTGTGTCAGAGATCGGTACAAAATAGAGCCCCATTCTGTTACCAGAACAGAGACCCGAGTCGACATGAAAACCATGTAACGACAGACTTTCACCTCCTTTTGGACCTCCTTTTATAGCTCTGTTTCTTGGCTTCATATCATCTCTTGGCTCTATTTCCTACTGCACCTGGGTCTGGAAAATTCCCTGACTGCCTGCTCCTCCTCTCTGTGTCTTTTGCATGCACTCTGCTTGATCATGCCATTTCATCCATAACCTGACTTTTATGGAATAAACTGGTGTTGTTTGTGCTCCGTGCTAGAAACAGGACATTCTTACTGCGATGGACTATAATGATGTATGTTTTGTAATACAATTATCACAAAATCTGCTTCTATATTTTCCTTTGCAGGTGTTTTTGATGCTGCCTCACTGTGCTCCCTCCCTTTTCTCCCAAGGCACACAAGCTTGCTCACACACACACACACACACACACACATGTGCTACTGCTGAGCCTGGGCAGTTAGATACAGAAAGGAACACATACACTCAGAGCTGTAGAGTTTTCACACTGTGATCCTAACTTTACACTATAAAATAACACTTTACATGATGACAGTGTAGACCACCATTGCTCTAGTAATTAATGATAACAATTTAGGCTATAATGCTCCAAAATAATTCACAACATTGTAGACGAGTGTTGGATGAGTACTTTTATTTACATTTATTTTACCGCCACTTACACTACAAAAATTCTATAATTACTACAACCAATACTTCTATTATTGCTTCTAATGCTACCTCTACGTTTACCAAAATGAACACAACATCTTAAATAATAGGCTCACAAATTTTAAAGTAAATCATAAAACAAGGTGCCCGTGCGAATACTGAAACATGGTTTGCTGCCTGTAATCAGTTCTCCTGTTCATACTGACCATTAAGATAGTCTTTGTAATGTGCTTCAAATGTAAGAGATGGGGGACAAAATGCACAGTCTTTGTTCTGTGCCTTTGCCTGTCTGAGCTGTCTGTCACATCAAGCAGGTAATTTCCTGACTCTTACTTACAACTGATATTTTTGTATAAAAAGAGAGGTTTGTAAAAAGTACTCTCACACAAACACAAACGGTAAGTTGTAAAGAAAAATGTAGTATTATTGCGACTGGTAATATTTCTAGTAATACTGCTATTACTTCCAAAACTACTACCACTAGGCTATGTTAAAGTTATTACTACCATTAAAACCTGATGATGCCTTCAGTTTTAACTTGGAGGCTGCAAATTTATAACAAAGCCTGAGAAACTGGGGGTGTGGAGTTTTAAAGATGTTGCGGTTTCTCAGACAGGGAAGCTCTAGTGAAAATATGCAACACACTGAATTATGGGAAGTTTTATGGGATATTATGGAATTTATATTTTGAGTTACACTTTTTTAAATGTGTTGGACAAGTGCTACAACATTTATTTTACAGCCAGAAATACTACAAAAATATTGCTGTTACTACAACCAATACCTGTGTCACTGCTTCTATGCTAGCACTACTTTTAGCACAAAGACAAAAAGCACTTTTCTTAAAAAACAGGTTCATAACAGCACCAGTTTTCCTCTGTAACCATTACTATAACCATAACCAGAGGATCTATTACAGGTTGTTTTACCTATAGATTGTTGCCTCAAACTGTTTTCTAAATATCTTACAAACAAAGTTCATTTCTGGACACAATAATCAATTTACAAATGTATGCTGACCGTAAGTAAGTACTAAGACAGTTCATTTTTATGTGATTTTAATTTCCAGGTATGTGCAACCATTTATTCCACATTCTGCCTATTGTAATGTACAGTGCAGCATCTCAGCAAACTCTCAGAAGATGAAAACTTGAGGGACGACAACAATCTGATAGTCCAGTTTGACAATCTGACACCTATGCCTATTGTAGTAGACCTAAATTTATTAGTTATGCATTTTAATAAATTTATGAGAATTGATACCCAATTATGAATTAAAATTCAGAAAATCAAAATTTCCTCGTTAAGGGCACCACCGGAGTTGTTATAATCCTAGAGTCTCTGGACCTCTAGGTAGTTTGAATAATTATACAATTATTACTAGTGATCAGTTAGTTAATAATCGCTCAATTATCTTAAATCAGTCAGTCTCATATCTAAAGGGTCAATTCTCTTGGCAGGAACTAGAAATAGGCAACACACACAGCTCTTGATTATATGACAGTGAATTTATTCTCTAACTAAGGTGATAAAAAAGATGGTTGGATACAGGGAACATAAACATTTGCTGAACAATGAGCCTGGAGGTTCGATTGTGGGAAGCATTTGACTCATAGAAGAACTAATGAGAGTAAACTAATGTCATAATTTAGGAGTTAAAATGGACATCTGATCACAGAACGTGTGTTAAGTCTTACTGCTTGTCGACAGCCTGCTTTTGGCCTGTTGCACGGGTCCCACGCTAGCTGCCGATCCTGGCTTTTTGCTAGGGATTCTCCGGGGTTCTCCGTGTCTGATTGAAAACGCCTCCTCCGTCTGGCAATTCCGCTGTTTTCAGGTTTCCTTCGTTGTAGCTGGCGAGACCACGTGGCTTGGTCTGACCTCGGTGAAGTTGGCTCAACAAAAAGGCTTAAAATGGAACTTGGTCGTTCCTGAATTAACTTTAACAAACAAAAGAAATAAAGAAAATAAAACAAACTCAAGGCAGATCGATGTCGCGGCACTTCAGGTGTGTAGCTTCAGGCGAACAAAGGGCCTGTTTGTTTTGCTGGCCGAGTCTGGGCGTTGCCTGGCGAGGCACGCTGTGCGTGCCGAAGCGTCCAGAGGGCCGAGCAGAGTGGAAGAGCCAACAGCAAAGAGAAGAGGCCAGCGAGGTCGCGTTGTTGATTCATCCTTAAATTCAAGCTGGCGATTAAGAGTATCGTAAAACATTCCTTTGTCATCATTTCTAAAGGAATTTTGTAAGAAGGTATTATGAACAAGCATTGATTACATTAGATGAAGGAGTGTCTTGCTGAAAATAAAAACACTGCACAAGTAACTTTCTTTTCAGCACTAATATCAACAACAGACAGCAACAACAGTTAACATAACTACTCAAATAGAGGCAAACGTAATCAGGTAACTAAAGATTTAATTAAATGCTTTGAGTCTTTGGAGATTGCAGTCCAGTTCAGTGTCTGGACCATGTCACACTTAGGTGAGACAAGGAGTCTCCCTTTGATGTAGTAATAAAACAAAGAATAAGGTCAGTTTCCACGGAAACGTGTGTGGTGGGGCCAGTTTTGATAGGCTGTTCAGGGAGATGCCAATGGCTGGCTCGTGTCCCTTTGTCAGTTTGACAGTCAGGCCCCGCGTTATCAGCTTTGGAATCAAAAAGGTGCCAGTTTTCTGGTCGGGATAGCACTTAGAGAAAGCAACTTTGACCCCCTCCCCATCTTCTCTGGGGAGGAGAAAGGAATTTAGGGTAGCTCCAAATTTATTCAATGTAAAATGCACAAATCCACACCGTTGTTCACTACACTATACTGTCTTAAAAAGCAAGGTGACAAATTTGATTGCAGAAAACCAGAACCTGAAATCACAAAATGAGAAGATGGATTTACAAAACCAGGATCTGGTGTCACAGAGGAGTCAGGTGTCAGTCAAGCTCAGTGGAGCATTGATGCCTACTGCCCAAAACCAAAGAACCACAGTATGTTCAGATCCTGTTATTACGGTAAAAATAACTAAAATATAATAATATAATATTATAATAACACAGTTCGGTAATGCTGTTTATTGGTTGGTCTCCGTTGTTTCAGACAGAACGTGTAAAGCTTGTCAGGATGGCTGGTTACCCTCCCAGTCCAGCTGCTATGTGATTAATAACCCTGATGTTTCTGGTTGTTATAGTTGATCTAACGGAGAAGGTAATGAGTGAACTGTGAACATTTTATGACATTTTATTTTCATATTTGAAATGAAAATTATTTTTACACACTGAGTCTGTAGGCCACAGTGTGTTAATTTAAGTGTTTACTGTCTCTCTGTTGTCAGACATTCATCAGTAAACACAGTTGGTGCAGTTCAGGAACCAAGGGATTCCGGATTCTCCTGGAAAAAGGTGAAATTCAGATTTGGTTTTTCTTGCCTAAAGAGCAATAGAAACACTTAGTAAAAACATTCTGACAGAGGCTGTCATAATTCATTCATGAAAGACTTTCAAATGTCAATGGAATCACTTCCTTAAATTTAGCTATCAGATACATCTAGTGAAGACGTTTTTGACAAATGGCGTGTAGTGCAGCATTAGGAACTCAAATGTTAATAGGGGCCTACTGGTCAGATAAAATTAATTAAATGTTGTCAATGTATGCATTAATATTAAAATCACCCCATTTTGTCTGTTTTAAGGATTAAACTTGATAAGAACTCTGCAAACTAGAAAGGCTCCTACAGCACTGGGGGGGGACTTCACTCCCCCAGTGCTGGGTTGTTTTCCTCCAAGCCACAGGGGGCATGACATTGTATTGTGTTGTTGAGGCCGATGCTGGTCCTCAGGTAATTTAAGTTCCTGTATTGATGCAAAAAGATGTTCTTAATTGAGGAAGAGGAGCAAACGGTTTTTAATCGTGTTCGGATTATGTTGTTTATTTTACTTTATATGACTTATTATTTATTGGAAGTGGTCAATGGACACTCAAAGGACGCAGGAAATAAACTCCTTAAACTGAAAACTATTGGAAAAGACTGGACATCGTCTTTCTGAGTACACGTTAGAAACAATAATCCAAATTAGCAACCAGTAGTGGCTAAGTATAGGACATAGTCACTACAGGTAGTATCCTAAGAGACACTGTGTAGACAGAAATGCACACCACCAGACTTCCCTTCACAACAACATATTATTAGCTGCTAAACAATGAAACAATTAAATGAAGCTGTCAAAACCTAAAAGCAGAAGTACACTACAGACCTGACGATGATGAAACGACAGTAACTATTGCAGCTTGAGCCTTTCCTTAAAGCCGTCACACAGGACTGCAGCAGGATTTGAAACATTTATTCAGGATGAACAGAAAACCACTGAAGGCAACTGGTAATTTAAACAATTCTGCTGTTCAAGTATCTGCAGGTAAGACATTGTCTGCTACTGTACATCTTTTAATGTACGTGTATTTTGTCTATGGTTTTTCTTTTAATGTATGATGCTTCTGATTGTTGACAACACCTGAGCACCAAGGGGTTTCATTTTTTTATTTAATTATATTTAACTATTATTATGTTCATTGTTTTTATTTTAAAGTAACACACTGCATACACTTCTTCATATAAACATTAAAAAATCACAATATTTAAGTTACAACATTACATCTCTATACAATACTCAATTTCAGCTACCATCCTAGGTGACTCAAGAAACAGCCTTAATTAAGTTGGGAATAGCCCAAGGATGTCTTGATTTTTATTATTATTATTATCATTGGGAATGACTCTGTATTTAACATTCAATTTAAGCATAAACATTTGTGTTTGATTTGTATCTCTTTCAGAGATAATCAAGGAGGAAGCTGACTATGTTAATGTAGCAGTAGCTACTGTGGATAAAATGGCCGTCACTTCAGGTGCATTATGAACACATTTCACAAATATAATATTGTTAAGCAGGACATTTATTAACCATTATGTTAAAACGTGATATTAATGAATGTTTGAAAATGTGAATGTTTAACGGTTCTTTTCACCGTTGACTGTTAAATCATGTTTTTGTTGTGTTTCAACTGAATTCTTATTTTTCTGTCAGATCAGAAGTTTCTCTCCTTCACTCCGTCTTTTCCAGCAGTGGCAGTGTGCTGGGTGATTCTGTCAGTGATCATGGCCCTTCGTATCTACTGTGAGTACCTTCTATGTGAATGGCAGTTCAAATCAAATTTATTTCTTCCTCTTTGTGTTTCCCTAGATACAAACACATATACTCTGTGCTGAGCTGGAGTGATGGTAACACAAAGAGAACATTTTGTACTAAAAAGGCAGTGACTTTTTAAGATAAACGCACTTACAATAACACTGTTGACAATTGTAAAATGCTGAAACCAAATATTAGCTTCAGGTTAGAATGCAGACTTGGCAGTGCATTGGGAAGGGATCTCATGTTTTGCAGTATGAGCAGGAAGAATGATTAAATCTCAGATTCAATGTTCATAAGGACACAAGACTATTGTTTTAAGATATATTTGAATGTCACATGTTTCAAGACAGAGGTAAATTAAATTGAGCAATTTAAAATGATATAAAGAAAGAAATAAAGAAATAAGATTCCACAACAGTGATACAGTAAAAATGGGCATATACTTTAAGACGAGATAGAAGAGGACAGATGCACTAAAATTAATAAAAGCCTTATTTAACAGTTTTTGTATAAAATGAGTTACTTAAATAAACTTAGCCTATCACTGTCTGTCACTGTAGTTACCTCTGTCATTTCTGAACACAACGCCAAGCTGACTGCAGAGAACCAGAACCTGACATTACAAAACAATCAGCTGGAGAACAACATAACGGAACTAATACAAATCATGGAGACAAAGTGGAATGAGTTCAACGTCAGTCGAGCTCAGTGGAGCATTGATGCCTACTGCCCAAAACTACAAAACCAAAGTATGTTCAGATCCTATAATTAAGAGTAAAAAATAACCAACAATAACAATAACTATTTCACAATGCAGTAACAATGTTTATCGGTTGGTCTCTGTTGTTTCAGACAGACAGTGTAAAGCTTGTCAGGATGGCTGGTTACCCTCCCAGTCCAGCTGCTATGAGAATAATAACCCTGATGATTCTGGTCAGAAAACCTGGGAAGAAGCTCGAGAAAAATGCAGAGGAAAGATTTCAGATTTGGTTGTTATAGCTGATCAAACGGAGAAGGTAACGAGAAAACTGTGGACATTTTATGACAGCCTAAATTAAATGACAATGTATTGTCTGTAGGTCTGAACACACTGAGTCTGTAGGCCACAGTGTGTTAATTTAAGTATAGTGTTTAAATATCTGATAACTGTCTCTCTGTTGTCAGACATTCATCAATGATAACAGTTGGGGCAGTTCAGGAACCAAGGGATACTGGATTGGTCTGAGAGCTGAAGATGGGAAATGGAAGTGGGTCGATGGAAGTGATCTGACTGAAAAGTAAGAGACACATTCATAAACATTTTGAAGCATAAAATCTATCAGCCTGCATCTAAACATCATGTTCTTCCCTCAGCTCCTGGATACAACAACCTGCTACCAACGGTCAGTGTGTAATTTCTGTAGAGACAGAAGGATGGAAATCAGTGAGCTGTGGTGACAGAAACAGATGGATCTGCAAAAAGAAGGCTTTATCTCTTTAAACACTGCAGTCATACTTTATACAAGGTTACTGGGTACCAGGGGGCAAAGGAGCGAGTTTGAACCTGGGATAAGATAAGATAATGACTGGATTATAAATATTAAAGTATGAAGAGTCAAGTAGCCTGCTTCACAATTTCCAATTTTTGTTTTTCCAAAAAAAAGGTATTGAAATGTTTTTAATTTTCATAGAAAAAAAATAATGTATACATGCAGCTAGATATTGTATTATATTAATATCTTAAAGTATTAAGACTTCTACTTTGTTTTTTGTTTTTACAGTTTAATAGGAAAAAAACAATTTAATAAATGTCAATGATTTTATGAACTTGTTTGTGTATGTGCTGTGTTTGTCACTAAAAAACAGATACTCTAATGTATACGTGCAGTTAAATAGTAGATTATATTGGTACTGTGAGTCTGACTACTGACACCAGCATTTGGGAAAATACAGTCGCTGACCTAAAGAGAAACTCAACTGTTAATTATTAACATTGAATGTGCTTTTCTTCTGCTTTGTTAGAGATTCAGTGTTTATGATTTGTGTATCAGCAGATCCATTAAAGGGACCAACAAGACTGCTCAGTTTCCTGTATGTGACATTTTACATTGTTACTGATTGGCCAAGAGAATGTTTGATTACTGTAGAGTATTCTGATGTATACAATATTTATACAGTGATGGTTAAGTTTTATCTGTTTATCTTAGCTGTTTCAAAGCATTCATTATGTTTGGGATAAATAATCAATATCATATTGTAATATTTTGTGAAAAGTTATCAATACTCTGGCATAATTTTCTGTTCTGTTACTGTTAAGTCCAGTTCAACTTTATTGTCAGACTCAAGCTTTTGAATCTTCACTTAAAGGGAAGAACTTGTCACTGGATGACCTCTCAGAAGCTTAATTATTTCCTTTTGTCAGCGAGAGAGATTTCAGGATGAGATTGCTGCATTTTCGAAAAAGATCTGTGAAAAAAGGAAGCACCACCTATAAGCTGGATCCAGTTCTAGAAGATGGACTTCTGAGAGTTGGGGAACCCCTCGATAAATCAGTTTTGCCTGAGTACATAAAACATCCCCTCATCCTATAATACGAATACAAGATGAGAAGATATTTTAGTTTGTCAAGAATAGCTCTAACACACAGCTCACACTAAAATCACAAATTGATGTTTTACATTTCTGTTTGTGTACATATGAAGAAACTTGATCCAAATTAGTGAGCTTTAGAGGGGTTGAATGGTGTATTTGTTTTTACTTTGGACAGAGCCAGGTTAAGGGATGCCACAATGTCCAGTCCTAATGCGTGGGCTAATGCTAATGCTAGGCTAAATATGACCCATCTGCAGCTCTGTACTTAACACACAGATATAAAATCAAATTATGTAGGGGAGAGCGGGGTGAGTTGAGCCAATTTTTACTTGAGGTGTCTTTAAAGTAAGGACATGACAGTAATGTCTCCAACTAAAATATGTACATATTGTGACGGCCCCAAGAGCTCTTGGTATAGGACCTGTGTAGAGGGTATACGCATGACGTCACAGAACGCAGTTACGCTCACTGAGTGGCAGAAAGACAAGCAGCAGTGTTAGATTAAATCAACTAAAACACAAACACTCTCTCTGCAGGGAGCGGAGCCAAGATGGCGACCTGTGCAGACGCTTTCTTCTGAGCTACGAGTCTCTGTCCGAGTACCAGCGGTTAAAATAAGTCAATGAGACCATTGGAATCCTGAGTGAAGAAGCTGTAAGTTGCTTTTGTATTTAAGTTTGTATGTAGAACGCCTACACAGCTAAACAGAGCCGGAACGAAGACTTTAATCGGCCAAAGTGAGTGAACTAGCCTACGAACTGTTTTCTATTAGCCAAAGTTTTGCTAATAACCGGGGCACGTGCGCCAAGATGTCCAAGAGAGACGCCGAGAATGTGAAAAAAGGAGGCTTGATAATGGATGTGTCTCCTGAAAAATCATTCTCTGGTTTATGTGCACCTCTACCTGTCACACCCACGGACAACCCAAACCCCAAGAAAGTATGCACCAAAGATCATGAGACGGTCTCCAATGCAGACATTCTTAAAGCCATTAACGGCCTAAATGATCGCTTTTCAAAGTTTGAAGAAATGGTAATCAAAAATACAGCTGAGATTGCAAGAGTGCAAGAAGAAATGAAAGGGCTGGAAATCCAATGGAAAGGAACAGATGCAACAGTGAAGACAATGAAAGAACAGATGGCAGCCATGAGGGAGAAACAAGAAGATTCAGAGCGTGATAGCAGGAGATGGAACCTCCGTCTTCTGAATCTACCAGAAAGCAACAATGAGGATGTGAGAAAGGAGGTGATGGAGATCATTGCTGAAATTATCCCAGCGGAAAAGAACAAGCTTGGAATCGTGGTGGACACTGTGCACAGGGTAGGACGACCAATACAGGATAAAAGCACACGCCCCATCATCATACAGTTTACCATGCGCACCTTCAGATTGAAGGTATGGAGAGCTTCTCTCAACGCCGATGTCATGAAGGAGGCTGACCGAGGATCTCACTCAGCTGGAAAGACAGTGCAGAAACAAACTCTGGCCTCTAGTGAAGCAAGCGCGTGCTGATGGAAAGAAGACCAAATGGCAGGGACCTACTGTCATTATCGATGACAGCAGGTCATCAAAAACATTTGATTTTGGACCAAAATTTATATCCACTGTAGAAATGTTTTATAAAAATATTGACAGTTGTGTTATATTCTACCCAAATACCACCAAAAGATTTCCTGTACTTAGATCAGTTCGCCAAGGCTGCCCTATTTCGCCATTTTTGTTCCTGCTGGGGGTTGAACTACTGTCAATACATATTCATCATAATCCCATTATCAAAGGTTTGTCTATTTTTGGTAAAGAAATCAGATTGACTCAGTTTGCTGATGATACAGCCCTTTTTTTAAAGGACAAACATCAGATTGAATATGCTATATCCCCAATTGACCAATTTTCTGCTGCTTCTGGATTAACTCAACAAATCTAAATGTGAAATTTTATGTTTATATCAAACTGATAATAAGCAATTGTTTAATATATCTGTCAAGAAATGTGTAAAATATCTAGGTATTCATATCTGCAAGGACTACATGGAACGTCAGCAACTTAACTTCTCTCCTACATTGAAGAAGACTAAAACAATCCTGAACTTATGGCTTCAAAGCGACATTTCAGTACTGGGCAGAATTCTCCTGACTAAAGCAGAAGGGATTTCAAGATTTGTCTACCCTGCTCTCACCCTCAGTGTCCATGATTCAACATGCAAAGACATTAATAACGTACTCATAAACTTTGTATAGAAGAATAAGCACCATCTCTTAAAAAAAGCGGTGCTCTCTGGCTCTAAGGAGGAAGGCGGCTTTGAACTTTTGGACTTTTGTGACTTGAATTACACCTTCAAGGTGAAATGGTTAAAAGAATTCTTAAATGCACCAGACTCATTATGGTACTTTATCCCACATAACATTTTCAAAGAAGTTGGAGGTCTCCAATTCTTGTTGGTGTCACTATAATATCACAAAGTTACCGTTAAAACTGTCCCGATTTTATCAACAAGCTCTTTTAGCTTGGAAGTTGTGCTATTCTCATAACTTCTCTCCACACAAGTCTATTATATGGAATAATGAATGCATCACCAAAAAGAACAAGTCACCTACTTTGAATCTAAAGATAAGAACTTATGCACCATTGTGAATCTCTTTCATATTCAAGTCTACCCCATGTTTTAAAGTACTCCTAATCGAAATAGATATGTACTTTGAGTCTCTTAAACTTGTATCAAACAAGAAAAGCATTTCAATAAATAATATCTACTCAGAGCTATTCCTCTAAAAAAATATCTTATGTCACCACCTGTTAGATAATCTGTCACTTACTCATCTCTTAAGTCTGTCCTGTTTTGTATTTCCTTTCGTTTCTGTTAATGTATTTGTTATTTAAGTTTATTATTAATTTATATATATATTGCACTATTTTGTTATATTAAGTCTTACATTTATAAGCTGGAATGTCTGAATGTCTGAAACCTGATTTTCAATAAAATGTTTTAAAAATAAAATAAAATAAGTGTTTCTCTCTGCAGGCAGTCAAGGAGATTGGGAGCATCTGGCCAGTGAGCCCAGTCTATTGAGACCTGCCCACCCAGACGCCAGTGTAGGTGCTTGTGCCTTCCACACCGCTCTGCCACGTTGTTCTTTTGTTTTGTGTTGTTTTGAATAAATTTATGGTAATCTTTCTTTGTAAACCTGAGTTGCATCCTTCTTTGTTGTTGCGCCCTGAGAGCTGGGGTCGTACCAAATTGGGGGCTCGTCCGTTTTGGAATTCTGGTAGGTTTAATTTGGTTAACCTTATTTAGTAAGTTTGTTGCATTCAAGGGATGAGTTGGTTAAAATAGCGGACTATAACAAGGTTGATGTTAGCGATAAGAGGATTAAGGAGACATTTGTTAAAGATGAAAGTGCTGGGCACCACGAGGGTGTGTTTTCAGTGGGTTCGCCTACTCAGTTAGTGTCTCCTGGATCTGGTTTGAATTTTGAGCAGCAAAAAGAGTTACTAGTGTTACGTATGAAGAACGAGAAAGAAGTTACGTTAGAGAAGATGAGTCAGGGCATTGACTTGGAGAAAGTGCTGTCTCTTGAAAAGATGAGATATGAAACTGAACAGGCAAAGCTTGACTTACAAAAGCAGAAATTGTCTTTGATTAGAGAGGGGAACGTTGTACCTAATCCTTCTGTGGCAGAAGTTCCCACTCGAACATTAATGTTGCAATGTGTTAACCAGCAGGGCCCAGAAGGCTTATTCTTTGAGTAACAGTAAGGGGTTGAAATATGCTGTGGTAAATGTGCTGTCCTTAAGGCATATGAACTGATGCCTGAAGGCAAGGCAAGTTTATTTGTAAAGCACATTTCACCAACAAGGCAATTGAAAGTGCTTTACACAAAACATAAAAGCAACAAAGGGAAATTGAAATAAAAAAACACTAAAATATAATTTTTAAAAGGGTGAAATGGAAAATAAAATGGGATAAAATACATTTTAAAGAGTTAAATAGGAAATAGAAACAGGGTAAAACAGGACAGTAAAAGTCACAGTGCACAACATAAATCTACAGCCTTACATTTGATCTAATTAACGGCAGTGGTAAAAAGAAAAGTCTTGATTTAAAAGAACTGACCGTTTCAGCAGACCTGCAGTTTTCTGGGAGTTTGTTCTAGATATATGGAGCATAAAAACTGAACGCTGCTTCTCCATGTTTAGTTTTGACTCTGGGGACAGAAAGCAGACCTGTCCCAGATGACCTGAGAGGTCTGGATGGTTCATAATGAAGCAGAAGATCAGAAATGTATTTTGGTCCTAAACCATTCAGTGCTTTAGACGATCTGATGATCTTGGACCAGAGCGCTTCGCCACCTGTATTGGTGAGCAGAAGGTGAAGACGGCAGCTGAAGCTTATATTTTGATTAATGGTGGAAGTAGCGGATGTCTTGGTTCACAGTTTGGACACAGAAAATCCCTCTGCTGGAGGTGCGTGCTCTGTTAATTCAGGAATACATTTTATTTCAGATGGTTTTGTATGTTTAGTAGGGAGTGATGAGAAAGTGCACATAAAAATACTGCGTGACACTGGTGCTTTTGATTCATCAATTTTAGCATCTACCTTAACATTTTCAGAGGAGACCAGCAGGGGTTTGAATATACCTGTGTTCGGAATGGGCATGAATATTCTGCATGGACCTTGATGTTGTCTTGTGATCTGTTTCAGGGGGAGGTGGCAATTGGTGTGCGTCCAGCGCTGCCGGTGGTTGGTGTTACCATGATTCTGGGTAATGATATAGCAGGTAGTTGGGTGTGGGCTGATGTTGCACACCCAGCTGCCGTTGCTCCAGTTCCCCTGGTGAGCAGTGGGCCTGATGATAGTGAAACTGAGTTTCCATAAGTTCCACCGAAAATGATGACATTTCTGTGCAGCATGATGTAACATGTCCTGATGTTCCCTGGTCTGTTTCTCGCAGCAAGTTGGTGGCGGAGCAGCAGGCTGACTGTTCTCTTAAGGGTCTGCTGGAGATGGCACGTCCTTATGGTGAGGTGAAAAGTCACGCACAGTGTTACTTTCTCCAGAATGATGTATTGATGAGAAAGTGGGTGCCTCAAGGAGAGCATTTTGTTGGTGAACTAATTTATCAAGTTGTTGTGCCTTCCAGGTTTTGTAGTATGGTTTTGCAGATTTCCCATAATGAGTCTGGCCATTTAGGCATCAGAAAGACGTATGACCGCATCCTGAGGTATTTCTTTTGGCCCAGACTAAAGAGTGAGGTTTCTGCTTACATAAAGGCATCCCATACATACCAGTTAACCAGCAAACTCAATCTGAGTTTAAAACCCGTTCCGCTGTGTCCAATACCAGCTATAGGGTCCTTTGCGGCCAACGGATTTTTGTTTTGAAATTAAAAAACGGAAACTGAAAAAAAATCTCATTATACAAAGATGAGATAGCTGCCGCATACACCTTAATGTTTGAGTGTGACAGTCCCTTCTCCATTAGGCCCTGTCAGAAGGAAAGGATGGATTCCACTGAGCAGGTTATGGGATCCATTTCCTTCTCTATGCACCAGCGCTGAAAGCCCAGCCACTTAGCTTTGTAGTAGGAAGCGGTGGAGTCCTCGCCGCCTGGATGGTATGTACCACCTCTGCAGACAGCCCAGCCTGTCTTAACCTCTCCCTTTCAGGAGCCAAACCTGGAGAGGTTGGCCGAGCACCGGCAACGTGCCTATGGTGCCTGACTCCTGTGACAGAGCCCCCCAGACCTGAGGCACAGGCCAGGGCTAAGCCAGGGCCAAGCTGCGTCACCTCTGCATACCACCCCACCGATCTGCAGCTGGGGGCTACCAGGATGACTGACAACCCTTCCTGTCTCTCCCTCTCCAGCAGGAGGGGATGAGCGGGAGTGGGGGGAAAAACAGATACAGGCTGGTAGACCAGCGTTCTGTCGTGAGGAGCAGTGACAAGCCGGGGAGCGCTCCTCTCCACAGCTTGTTGGCCACTGTGGGAGAGACACAACATATTAACACAGTGGCTGCACGCCCAGTTGGAATATGGAGGAACAAGATTGGCAGCGAGGGCCTCTTCCAGCGGGGGCATGCACGCTTTTGTGTCGCCTTGCACGCACAGGAAATCAATCAAGCCCACAACCGGCAGTGCTAGCCCAACGCGCCTTGCTGCTATAGCCATAACCGCGGGGAAGTCCTGATGGACTGAGGAGGAATTAATTTGCTCATTAGAGACGGCCGATGTGGCCGCAGATGACAGGTTGTCAGCAGGGAGCGTAGAGCCAATGGAGGCGGTTGATTGGGGCCGGAGCATCCTCCTCAGCGTGGAGGGGATCCGGGCCGGTGTCTTACTCTCTCTACTCGCAGATGAGGGAGAGCTCACACTGCCGGAAATGGTTGGCGGATGCCATCTCTGGCTTGATCCCTGCCGAGGCATTCAAAGCAGAAGCGATGAGTGTCGACCCCGGCGATCAGACCGGGGCACGACGGGCAAAGGCGAGCTTCAAAGACCGGAAACTCCATCCGTGGAGGTGAAAACACCGCTATTTATACCATACGCATGTACAGTAGCTGAACCATAAACACAGACCATATCAAAATAAGAGATCGGAATAATATGATTAACAAACTAATCCAGATGCAAGCAGACATATCACAAATAAACTACAACCAACAAGGAAAACAGACTGAAGCTAGGATAAAACAGAACTCACAGCAGGCAAAGCCAAAATAATGCTAACACAGAACTAGGAGTAAATACAAAGACATTAACTAAGACACAGAACTAGGAACTAAGACATGGAACCAAAACACAGACTAAATAACAGATACCAAACTGACCAATAAATAAACTCACAGATAACTAAACTCAACAGAACAGAGGACAGGACTGAACTGCAGATACAAAACCAACCAAACAAGAATCAAAATGCATCACACAGAGAAACTCAGGACAGGATTGTGACATGTACCCAACTACTCAAGCAGTGAATAGATATAGATAATAGATATGCTCAAGTATCTCTACTGTTAATCTAACAGAAAATGAAAGATTCATATTGTCACATTACAAGATTTTATTATCCCATCTCTTTGACATGGTGCAGACCGCATCAGCAGCCATATTTCAGGGATAAAAGCTAGCAAAGACAAAGAAATATTACTGAGTTCAGGATCTGCATATTTTACTTCCTCTTTCAAAGCAGCCTTACTCATGAAGGTGTTCTAGTAACTTTACATCCAAACTTAAAATCCAACCTTTCATTTGGGAGATACTTAATAAAAAAGAAAACTGTTCATTAAAGGGAAATGTTGGCCTATAAAAATGCTCTATATGAAAAAGGGTCACCAAAAGCATTAAGATTCATCATCTGGAGACTATGAAAATCCATTTTAGTAGCACTGGAGACAGCAGCTGCTGAGATATCTTGCCCTGGACCAGGATGGCGGGTGGATTTTCTTTCCTTATGTTCTCGTATGCAAAGTTATACTAACAACTTTCAGCTAGTAAAAGTGTGAGCGGATGTTGGAGACACTAATTGCCACACAGAGAAGTTGCATCAGTCAAGTGTCAAAATGAGGATGCTCTGTGGTTTAATGACAGGGGCTGAAGTCAGTGGGAACTCAACAGAAGGACTGTAGCGATGGCGGAGGAGGAGGTCAACTATGCTTCAGTTGTTTTCAAAACTAAGAAGCATTCCCCATCTGAAGGTAAGTTCAGTTGTTTGAATTCATTTTATTTTTTAAATCAAGAAAAGATCTTGAAACGCATCATGTCATTGATATGGATCAAATACTGTTTCCTTGTTCACACATCAGTCTGCCTGGGCCCCCACACAGCCCAGTCGTCAATTGTATGGCTGGATCTGTATGTGATCATCCTCTTCATGTGATTTCTTGCACTGGTATTTTCTTCAGTAAAACTGGTTAGTAAATACATTTTACTAACTTGAAAATTGGACTGATCAGAACATGAAATAATATTAAAGCCATTGCCCTGTAAGTTTGTTGAGCAACAATGAACACATCTGCGTCTCTAAAAAATTCAGCAGCATGACATCATGGAAATGCTGTTTTGTAAACTGTGGCTGATTGTGGTGTCTGTTCTCTTTTTCTGATCTGAATTGAGAAATTTGTTTTAACATTTGAAACCTTTGACTATCTGCAATCCACTGGACTGTCTCTAAACTTAGTTGTTGTAATCTGCTACTCCAAAACATGCATTTGTCATATCCATATTGGAAATACATGGAAAGGTTTTGGTTTGCTTTTGCTTGATAGCGCCCATTTATGTAACAACACTGGAGATTCCACAGACCACAGCTATCAAAAACCAGTCAGGTGCATGTGTAATGAAGTGGTTATTTTAAAAGTGTTTCTCTATAAAATGCATAATTTCCCTTTCATGATCCGCTAACTGTGAGAGAACTGGATCATCTTACGTTTTAGTTGCCCTGTGAGGGTCTACAGAATACAGTTCTGGGAAAAACACTGAATTACTTTTAATTCTAAAACAAGATACTGGGACAGTCACAATAATTTCAAATGTTAAAATAAGCCTCCAAAAGCCTTTACAATTTAGACACTATACAGTAATTAACCACAAGATTGTGTTCTTCAACCTTTCAGCTAATAAGGAGGAGGAAACTGTGTACAGTGATGTGAAGGTGTGAAGCAAAACAACCGAAAAGACTGCTGACACAAACAGTAAGTTGTAAAGAAAAATGTACACAGCATTCAGTATATCTATTAATACTACTATTACTGCTACAAATACTACCTCAGATTTATCGTTATTACAACCATTAAAAGGGAACTAATAGGGGGGTCATGAGGAGTACTGCTCAGCCTGTGAAAACAGTAGGAGCTTTGTTAATAACCTGATGATGCCTTCAGTTTAACTTAGAGACTGCTAATTTTAACAAAGACTTACAAACTGGGGGTGTGGAGTTCAAAAAGATGTTGCTGTTTCACAGGCAGGGAAGCTCTAGTGAAAAGATAAAATCACCTTGAATTATGGGAAGTGTAGGATCCATTGTTTCTGGGGTTTAAGCCATACTAGGGAATTTCTATTTAGAGAATTTCTGATTTGTATTTCAACTTTCAAGTGCTTCAACTGCAACATTTATTTTACAGCCACCAATTCTTCTATTACTG
>NC_060152.1:3340069-3346560 GCF_021292245.1 Micropterus dolomieu
ATTATATCGGGGGAGCTGAAGAGCAAATAACATCAAATGTGGACTTCTTCTTCTTTGATAGAGCCACAATAATGAAATGTTGAATATCAGGATATGATGAGATCTAAGAGAGGAAGCTTTAAACTGTTCAGAATCTCCATAAAACCTGTCTTTTGTAATTGTAACATTTAAATTGTTAATACTGATTTACCAACAGGAAGTGATGTCAAACTCTACAAAATGTTTCCAGGTCTGTTTTAATAAACATCTGTATTTTTAAGTAAACAATAAAAGTATATGTAGAGGTGACAGGTTTGATCTTATCCATCATATAGTTGTCATGCTGTTCATCATATAGTTTAGTTAGTGTGACTGCAGATATTTGTTTTCATCATTGTTCGTCACAAATAAATTGTCTTCACAATTTCAAGTACAATAGGAGGAAAAAGCAAACTGTGTCTTTACATTTAGAAAACAAAAGACCACTTGAGACATGTGGAGCACACAGTGGAGATCAATAGAGCCTCCACCGTTTGTTCTGCAATCCTTACATTGACACCTCATGTAAAGGGGCTCATGCTGGGTGGGGACATTAAATATAAACTGGTGTAAGTAACTTTCCATTAACAGATTGGATTAATCAAACCTTTGTGTATTAACATGTATTTTAGTCCACTAGAATCAGCAGATTTCTGACTTTGCTCCCCCAGTGGTACTGTCACAAGAGACTCTCTGCAGACAGCAGTACACACCACCAGACTTCCCTTCACAATATGTTATTAGCGTCCAAGTTAAAAAAAAACACACCATCAAAACCTCAAAGCAGAAGTCCACCGAAGACCAACACAGAAAACACACCATCTAACATCAGCGACACTTTGCAGCTTGAGACTTTCCTTAAAACCGTCACACAGGACTGAAACAGGATTTTAAACATTTGTTCAAGATGAACAGAAAACCACTGAAGGCAACTGGCACTTTAAACAATTCTACTGTTCAACTATCTGCAGGTAAGATATTTTCTACTACTAAGTATTTTTGTGGTGTTTTTCTACCATGTATTATGCTTCTGGTTGTTGACAACAGCTGAGCACCAGATGGTTTTAAAATGGTCAAATTAATTTCCAGTTCCATCTTTTGCATTATGATTATTCCACTCTGCTCAACACATTGGAAATATTAACATTTAATATTTTTTTCTCTGAGAAAAATTGAGGAAGAAGCTGCCTCCCGTAACAGCACTGTAAAAAGAATGACAGCCAACTGAAGTATATTGCAAACGACTTATTATTATTAACAGAATTATTTTTAATGACTTATTAAAGAAAAAGCAAGTTGTGTATTTTTAAAAGGATTTCTGTTTGTTTATTGGGTCTTCAGTTTTCAGGAAAGATATCTGATTATGATAAATAGTCAGTGTTGAGAAGCTGCTGATGAAAGGTGAACTTCAGTGTTAGAAGAAGCTGCTGACAAACAGGGCGGCTTAAAACTTATGAGGTGAAGGCTTCCTTGTAAATTCCTTGAGAACCTTGAAAATTTTCAATTTATTAGAGAGCACCTTGCCTATAAACATTACATTTTCAAAGGTAACAGGCAGATACTTTCTGGATTATGGATGGAATCTTTTACATCCAGTGTGCTCAACATATTAGTGAATCTGTAAAAACATTCAGTTTAAACATTTAACATTTGTGTTTGATCTGTATAACTTTCAGATGTAATCGAGGAAGAAGCTGACTATGTTAATGCAGCAGTAGGTGCTGTGGATAGAATGGCCGTCACTTCAGGTGCATTGTGAACACAATACATTTCACAAATATTATGTTGTTAAGCATGAAATTTATTTATCAACCATGATGTAAGAAAATGTGATGAAGGTTAAAAATGTGAAAGTTTAATGGTTCCATTTTAGAAGTATTCAAAGCACCTTTGACTGCTAAATCATGTTTTTGTGTTTCAACTAAATTCTTATTTTTCTGTCAGATCAGAAGTTTCTCTCCTTCACTCCGTCTTTTCCAGCAGTGGCAGTGTGCTGGGTGATTCTGTCAGTGATCATGGCCCTTCGTATCTACTGTGAGTACCTTCTATTAAAATGTCAGTTAGAATCTAAGTTTTTTTTTTCTTCTTAGCTTGTTGTTTGAGTCCTTATTTAAAATGTTTTTAGTCCATTTTAAAACAATAATCAGGCGCCCATTATGTACACTGAAGCAGATTGTGGTTGGTGTCATTCTTCCTCTTTTTCATACTGGACTTGTGTAAAAATGGATTCCAATGTTAATTTGTAGCTGATATGAGGCTTCAGCAGTGTGAGTTAGAGAAATAAAGTGTGTATCAGCCTTTCGCTTCACTGCTGGAGAGGGAGGGGCACGAGGGGTTGGGGGTGGCGAGCTGGCCTGGGCTGGGTGGCCTTGCTTCCTTGGTGTTGGTGGGGCTGCCGGTCTGGCCCATAGGGGCCGTTACGCCTTTCTGTCCCCTGGCGGGGTCCTCGCCCCTCTGGGCCTGCTCCCTTGTCGGGGATGCTCGTGCCTGCCCCGGGAGGGTTGGTGGGCTTAGGGTTGGGGGCTGCGCTGAACTGCCTCTGGGATGTGTGGGGGCCTGTGGTTCGGGCTTTGGATCTCTGGGTCTGGGATGGGTCTCTGCCCCCCTGGACCCGTCCTAAGGCTGGGTGAGGTTGTCGCTGGAACCTGGGCCCAGTGGGGAGGACCGTTCTAGCCTACCTATAACCTCTTTTACCTCCCCCCTTTCGGTCATGTCTCACTACATACACCCTTAGAACTCTGGGGGGCAGGCAGGCTGCAGGGCGTTTGGTGGGTGGGGCTGCTTTATTGTGGCCTCACCCTCCTTCTTCCTCCTCCACTGGCTGCCCCTAAATTTTAATTACACATTAGACACAGAGGGCTTGGGGGGTGGGAGGGGTACATTGGGGGGCTCCTACCTGTCAGTTGTGGGGTGCCTGCGTCGCAACTACCCTCCATTTTTAACTGCACCTTAGTTACCACGCACCTTATCTTCACTCCACCATACAGCACTTCACCGTCCATGACATGCATCCAACACAATACATTTACAGAGGCAGGCGGGGGGTGTTGAAGGTGTGTGAGGAGTCTCATTGGCCTCATGTGGGTGTCGGGGGGCGCCGTGGGGTAGGTGTCTGCCTTTCCTGGCCTGGGGTGGGTCGAGGGGGGGCGTGGCTCCCCTGGTGTGGGGGCCCACTCTGGTCCCGGCTCCAGAGCCTCTGGCTCTTGCTCATGTCTGGGACGGGTGGCGTGTCCCTGGGATTTTTTATCCATTGCCGCTGGCCTCTTCGGTAGGAGTAGGGCTCCCGCTGCTTCCCCCTGCCGGCTCCTTCACAATGAGGGCGTGCGGTTGTCTCAGGGGCACATGGCCGGTGTTGTCGGGGGGGATTTTGGCCCTCTTTCTTGGGGGTGGCTGCCTTGGGAGGCTGGGCCCCCATCCGGGGTCAGGACCGGCCCCCCTGGACCCGTCCTAAGGCTGGGTGAGGTTGTCGCTGGGACCTGGTCCCAGTGGGGAGGACCACTCTAGCCTACCTATAACCTCTTTTACTTCCCCCCTTCGGTCATGCCGGCTGGGCTGGGGGATTGTCCGCTCTGCTTCTCCCACGTTCTCTCTCCCTGGCAGCGGGGAGCTCCCCGGCATGGCTCTCTGCTGTTATCCCTTGGGGCGAGCCGTGACTTTCCCCGGGACACGTGATCTCGGGTCCTTTGCGCTGTGGGGGGTCGCGAGGTGCCCTGGCTGCTGGGGGTTTTGCCTGCCTGACGCTGGGGTCGGTGCGCAGTGGTTGTGGTGTCCCACTCTCACTAACAACTACATTCAGTAATAGACTTATACACACACATATATACACACACACGCTATCACATGTAGACACACACACATACAGACAGACACATAGGCACAGAAACACATTTAGGCTGACCCTGGTTATCACAGGAAGAACTTTTCTTTATGCTCTTTATTGCTGCTGTTCGGCTGGTTGTCTTTGTTTTTGTTTTTTTTTATAAACATGTGATCCTGTCTTTTTAATATTATTTATGGTCATATAAGCACTTCTTTAATAGTGATTTTGTATAAAATGTATTATTATAAGTATGTGTATGTCTCACAGTCCAACACCTTCCTCTGTCTGTCACTGTAGTTACTTCTGTCATTTCTGAACACAACGCAAAGCTGACTGCAGAAAACCAGATCCTGACAACACGAAACCAGGAGCTGGAGTCACAGAGGAACAACTTAACAGAACAAATACAAAACAAATGGAATGAGCTCAACGTCAGTCGAGCTCAGTGGAGCATTGATGCCTACTGCCCAAAAGAAAACCAAAGTATGTTCAGATCCCATTAATAAGGTTCAAAAATAACCGACAATGATAAGAACTATATCACAATGCAGTAATGTTGTTTATTGGTTTGTCTCTGTTGTTTCAGACAGAACGTGTAAAGCTTGTCAGGATGGCTGGATACTCTCAGAATCCAGCTGCTATGCGATTAATAGCCCTGATGTTCCTGGTCAGAAAACCTGGGAAGAAGCTCGAGAAAACTGCAGAGGAAAGATTTCAGATCTGGTTGTTAAACTTGATCAAAAGGAGAAGGTAATGAGAACACTGAACATTTTTATGACAGCCTATATGAAATGAAAATGTATTTTCTGTCTGAACACACTGAAACTGTAGGCCACAGTGTGTTTAAGTACAGAGTTTAAATATTTGATAACTGTCTCTCTGTTAATAAACAAACAAAACGGGCAAATCTTTTTGATTATGATAAAAATGACTGTCTGTTGATGAAAGGTGAACTGCAGCAGTGTGAGAACAAACAGTGTGGCTTAAAACCACTAAAGTAGAAAACTTGCCATCAACTCAGCATTCACCACTAACCAAACAACAACTGTCAAATCTTCAAAGCAGAACTAAAAACCATTCTCTTCTCTGTGAAATATAACATTGGTACACCTTGTTCTTTTGGTCAGAGTGATTTTTAAAAGTTTAAACTTTTATTTCTCCCCCTGAGATGATCTAATTAATTGTAATTGAAAATGATATATATTGTAAAAAAAATGAAAACACTAAATAAAAATGTATGTATTTCTTAACACAGCTGGAATGTACTTGAAATTTTCATGCATGATAAATGTGAACTCTATTAATCAAAACCTATAATGTGATATTCCTGCACAGGAGAACCTCAGACAAACCTTGATAACACTAGAGATATACAGTAAAAATGTCAAATGTATTTTCTGTGTATATGATGAAAAAAGGATGGAGATCAATGTGTTGATTATTTAGCTGATTTAGAGGGTTTAGAAAAGAAGCTGCATGAAGTCAGAAACAGTTAAAGCCACAGAGTGTTTTTGTCAGTACAGTGGTTAAACATGATAAACTGATATTGTCTTTCTGTGAATATCAGGAATATGTCGACTTTAACTGGGGCGAATTAGGCTACTGGATTGGCCTGAGAGCTGAAGCTGGAAATTGGACGTGGATCAATGGAACTTTTCTAAAGACTCAAGAGTAAGATGATTTTCTAAACACCATGAATAATAAAATGTGTCAGCTGGGATCTAACCATCACGTTCTTTCCTCAGCTACTTGACAGAACCACCTTCTGGTGAAGCTCATTGTGTGATTTCTGTCGGAGGGACACCTTCCAAGAAATGGAAAGCTGTGAAGTGTGATGAGAAACATCGATGGATCTGTGAGAAGAAAGCTTTATCTGTTTAAGATCTGTAATCAGAACTGAAGAGATTACTGGATAGTCTGCACAGATGAATGACGCGTACAATAACATCAGCTGGCTTGTAAAAAAGAAAATTCGTAAAATTCTACTTCAGAATTTGTTGAATTTAATTTCAAAATGTACGTACAAGGGATTTTATTTTTCCAAGATGCTTGTGTATGGTGTGTCTGCATGTGTGTGTATCACAAAAAGACACACTAACAGATTTAAATGTGTATATATGTGTGATACAGTTTTGGATTATTGATACTGTGAGTCTGACTATAGACCAGTTTGTAGTAAAATACAGTGATGACTATACCGGGGGAGCTGAAGAGCAAATAACATCAAATGTGGACTTCTTCTTCTTTGATAGAGCCACAATAATGAAATGTTGAATATCAGGATATGATGAGATCTAAGAGAGGAAGCTTTAAACTGTTCAGAATCTCCATAAAACCTGTCTTTTGTAATTGTAACATTTAAATTGTTAATACTGATTTACCAACAGGAAGTGATGTCAAACTCTACAAAATGTTTCCAGGTCTGTTTTAATAAACATCTGTATTTTTAAGTAAACAATAAAAGTATATGTAGAGGTGACAGGTTTGATCTTATCCATCATATAGTTGTCATGCTGTTCATCATATAGTTTAGTTAGTGTGACTGCAGATATTTGTTTTCATCATTGTTCGTCACAAATAAATTGTCTTCACAATTTCAAGTACAATAGGAGGAAAAAGCAAACTGTGTCTTTACATTTAGAAAACAAAAGAC
>NC_060152.1:3346580-3353200 GCF_021292245.1 Micropterus dolomieu
GAAGCTGGAAATTGGACGTGGATCAATGGAACTTTTCTAAAGACTCAAGAGTAAGATGATTTTCTAAACACCATGAATAATAAAATGTGTCAGCTGGGATCTAACCATCACGTTCTTTCCTCAGCTACTTGACAGAACCACCTTCTGGTGAAGCTCATTGTGTGATTTCTGACGGAGGGACACCTTCCAAGAAATGGAAAGCTGTGAAGTGTGATGAGAAACATCGATGGATCTGTGAGAAGAAAGCTTTATCTGTTTAAGATCTGTAATCAGAACTGAAGAGATTACTGGATAGTCTGCACAGATGAATGACGCGTACAATAACATCAGCTGGCTTGTAAAAAAGAAAATTTGTAAAATTCTACTTCAGAATTTGTTGAATTTAATTTCAAGTATGAATGTATAAGGGGTTTTATTTTTCAAATATACTTATACTTGTATTTGTGTCTGCATGTGTGTGTATCAAAAAAAAAGACAAACAGATTTAAATGTGTATATATGTGTAATACAGTTTTGGATTATTGATACTGGGAGTCTGACTATTGACCAGTACTTAGTAAAATACAGTGCTAATAACATCAAATATGGATTCCTTCTACTTTGATGAAGCCACAGTAATGAAATGTTGAATATCAGGATATGATGAGATCCAACAGAGGAACCTACAAACTTTTCAAAGTCTCCATAAAGCCTGTATTTTGTAATTGTAACATCTGAATTGTTATTGATCAGCCAACAGGCAGTGATGTCAAACTCTACAAAATGTTTTTGTCTGTTTTCATAATCATCTGTATTTTGATGATGACAGTATATGTGTATGTAGAGGTGACAGGTTTGATGTTCTCTATCTATCTTATGTTTTTATCTTAAAGCAGCTTTTTATTTAGTGAATAAATTTGTGACGCTGTGACCTGTTTAAGAAGCAGATCTTACCTCAGTGTGTTTGCTCCATTCGAGTGTTAATCTCATTAATCTGTTACACTATCATCATCAGCACAGGACAGCAAGTCTCAGTAATTAAGGAAGAATCATATTGTGGGTTTTAGAAAGAGGAATTCTATAGGTTTTCTTCTCCCTCATGTTTCTGGTCTGTTTAAAAGAACTGAAATAAAGTAGACAAAAGTCACCATGAGAAGTGTCAGTGCTCAGGGAGTGCAGGAGAAATGATTTGTTGATAGATCTAGGGTAACTAACACTAAGCATTGGGATCACCATAGGCTGCCAAAGACAATATTCTGCGCTCACCTGAATTCATCACATTCTGTACCTGGTTCACTCTCTAACACTGCAGCTGCTCTCAGAGCTTCTCCCGCTGAAGCTCTCTGAAGCAAAAGAGGCCATTTTTCTTTAGGCCAGTTGTTACCTTCTCAAAAACATGTCCAATAATGTTAACTTACAGTCAGTAATCATCCAGACACAGTTTATGTGTAGACCTATTTACATTGACTGTAAGATTCAGAATCAATTAACAAATGTCAAAAAATCATTTATTTAAATGTTAACTGATTACATAATGTTGACCAACGAGGGTTGAGGTCAAGGGCAACTGGACTTGGTTGAAGAAACTAGAAGACATTTCGTCCCTCATCCAAGGGACTTCATCAGTTCTGACTGACTGGTGAGGAAACTCAGCTATTTAACTTCTGTGGGATCGTTAGCTAGGATCGTCGATACCGCTGGTTCGTTAGTGCTCCTGGCTGTGGTAACGACAGTCGTCATGGTCGTTAGAGCCACCCGTGGCCAAGTCTGATCGACCATCGTTGGTGTCTTCACCTGAGACCAAGAGGAAATGCTTGTTCAGTTTCCTTAAGGAAGCCATTTACACCCGGGTTGAGAAGCCGTTGTTGAACAGAGGAGGGGTCTACGCCACCACTTGTCACCCACTTACAATGCTGTCCTTTCATCGCTTCCCAGGAAACTCAACAAGCATTTCCTGTGTGTATGTTTTGCACCAGGCATTTCCTTAGAACTCTGACTGGACATGTTTATCATCATGAAATCATGACGCTTTATTTTCCAGATTATTTCTCTACATACGCATCTCCTGCTTTCCTACACAGCATGATTACTTTTATTAAAACATAGAATCAGCTCTGGAAAGGTTGGTGTGATATGCCCACTAGTAGGCCTATGTTTTGTCTTCTTTAAATACCAACCATGTTCCTTAGTCATGAAGATACCTGTATCTGTAGAGCATTTAGCGACACTTTCCTCCCGGTTTTTCTCTTTTTAACTCTTTCACCACTGGCACTTCTGATGGACAGAAGGCGAAGGCTTTTACATAGAGAAATTCAAACGTTAATGTTCTTTGTCAGTCATGTGTAAAAACCTCTCCATCTCTACTGTGGGTGAGTTCATTTAGTCATCGTGAGACATGTATTGTGTTTTCTGACACTACACCAAGCAAAGAAAAAATATTAGCTAACCTTTTACAGCATACGTGCATTTTATTTCTTAATATTGTCTTTTGTTCATCTTTAATACAAAAACATGGTTTGAACAATATGGTTTGAAGTTCATATTCAGCCAGTAATAGATGCAAATTCCTTTCTCAACCAAAAGCACACGTTTGTCATTTCAAGGTCATGAGTGACAGACTCAGCTGACCAGAGGAAGCAACCAGTTCTCCTGTGAAGATCCTCTGTAGTTTAATAACAGTGGCACTTCTCTGTCTACAAGTCAGATAGAACTCAACAGGGGGACTGAAGGGATGGTGGAGGAGGACGTCAAATATGCTTCAGTTGCATTCAGAACTAACAAGCTTTCCCCACCTGAACGTAAGTTTTGTTTTTCTCTCTTAAAATGCATTGATATGGCACAGATATTTTTCCTGTATTACACATTTCCGCACATGGTGCTTAGGGGCATTACAAGGCAGCGCCACTTTCACTATACGTCATAGAGGGGAATATAATTTCAGCCGAGCCAGCCAAGATCTCCCTGGGCCCCGACATGGCCCAGCTGCCAATTCTAGAGTGTTTGTTTAAAAATGTAAAATGATGTGATGTTGAAGGTATCTGATACTGCCAACATTACATTCTTAGAGGAGTTGTATATCCAATTGTTGAAATATGTATCTGTCATATACATATTAAACATATTGGACATACTCATGGGTTTTGTTTTGCTTTTATTTAGTATTTCCCTTTTATGTAACCCACACTAGAGATTCCCCTCTGACCACAGCTAACTAAAACCAGCAGAATGTGTAAAGAACTAGTTTCCCCATAAAATGCAGAGTTTCCCCTTTCATGATCCGCTAACTGTGAGAGATTTGGATCATCTTGTGTTTTAGCGGCACTGTGAGGGTCTACAGAATACAGTTCTGGAAAAAAAATATTTTCATTCTAAGAGAAAATACTGGTTCAAATGCAATCAGTAATTAACCACAACATTGTGTTTTTCAACCTTTCAGCTAAAAAGGAGGGGGAAACTGTGTACGAAGAAGTGAAGCCTGCTGGCACAAGCGGTTAATTGGAAAGAAAAATGTGGTATTATTGCAAGTGGGAATATTTCTTGTAATATTACTGCTGAAACAACTACCACTACTTGAAAGTTATTACTACCATTAAAAAGGAACTAGTTCAGGAGCTTTGTCAACAACCTGATGATGCCATCGTTTTTGTCTTAGAGGCTGCACAGTTATAACAAAGCCTTACAAACTGGGAGTGTGGAGTTTAAAAAGATGTTGTGGTTTCTCAGGCAGGGAAGCTCCAGCAAAAATCTGCTATCACTCTGAATTATGGGAAGTGTAGGAGTATAACCCATATTAGGGAGTTTGTATTTTCGAGTTTACACTTAAAATCTGTATTTCCCAAAGACAGAGAGTTGGACGAGTGCTTCAACTGCAACAGTTATTTTCCAGCCACTAATACAAAAAATACTGCTGTACTACTACAATACCCCTACTGCTTCTAATGTTACCACTAATTTTAGCACAAAAGGTAAAAATCATGTTGCTTAAAAAACAGATTCACCATTTTTCAAGTCTTCCTCTGAAACCAAACAACTACAGTCAGCGTTTCTTTGCTGAGTTTATTTATATGTGTTGTTTAGTCTCTGCAGGACTTTTCCCAGACAAGAAAACAAACAGCAGAGGTCGCTGCTATCAGCAGGTGGCTTGTTGTTTGGGGATTCTTTGTGTCATTTTGCTGTTGGGCATCATAGCAGTCTGTGTCTACGGTAAGTATACAAAACAGGTAGTCTATGCAGTACCTCAGACTCAGACATGAGGCAGAACTTGAAGAATAACAGCACCAGTTTTCCTCTGTAACATTACTATAACCGTAACCAGAGGATCTATTACAGGTTGTTTTACCTATAGATTTCTGCCTCTAATTGTTTTGTAAATATCTTACAAACAAAATTCAAAACTTGACAGACCACAACAATCTGTCCGTTTAGTGTAGCACTCCTACCCTCTAGCAAGTATGTATGGGCAGGGCCCTGAGTTCTTTTAGATTATTGTTTCTTAATATCAACACTGAAACCCAGCGTCAACTATCTTAGCTTCCCTTGTAATCAACATGTGAAACTCAAATATGACTTTCAAATAAAATACTCAAACACCACTCTGGTATATGATTAAAGAAGGTCTCTTATTATTTAGAAAAATATTAAATAAAATAAATGCAAAATAAACAATTGGTGCAATATACAATAAATCAAATATCCCTCCTTTCAAACAAGATCTGCAGTGATTCAGTAGTTCTGTTGCAAGATAATACCACAGTTCACCACAAATGCACTTTAACTGCAACAAATATCAGTGGGCCCACACTATAACACTCACACATACAGCTGGCAAAAACCACTTCAAACAACGTTGCAGGCCTGATGCGTGGCTCGTGTACGTTAAGAGCCAAAACCAAATGGTCGTTTCACTCAGTTTATGAGCAGGAAAATAAAAGGATAGAGTACCTGGTAACTGGTGCACTTCTGTGAGTTTGTTGTGAATGGGTCTACCGTCAGTCACTGTCTACTGGAGCGAAGTGTCGATGCCCATGAGCGGGGACAGACTCCTCAGGAGCAAAAGAGATGAGCCTTCGGCGTCCTTTTCCCACGTGGCCAGAGGAACTCTGAGCAGCCTGGTAGCTCAGAGCGCTATCTGGTTTTCCTCAGCGTTTCCTCGTTGAAAACATTGTAAAAGTCCACTTGATTAGCTTTGTTAGCTAACTGAAGATATACTGTCCATTCACATTTCCAATGAATGTACTATGTAGCATAAAGCAGCAGATCAAATGAGGGCAGTGTTCCAGAAAGGGGTGTTTAGGCTTGAGTCTCAGGTCTAGAAACACAGTCTGTAACAGTTTCAGTCAGTAACAGTAAAGGAGGATGAAAAGTTCACATGATTTATACACTCTAAGAAATATCTGTTTATTAACAGTTGTATGACTGTATATTTTTACAGAAATTGTCCATAGAACATGATTTACGGGTGTATTTCTGTTTATTTACGTTTCGAATTGCATTATGGGACTTTGATCTCTGCTCCAACAACTGCCGCGGCCGGGAGACAGACGTTAAACTGTTAAGCTGAACGTCAAAAAAGAATTTGCAACTTCAGCGGTAAGTAAGTTTTTGGAAAAATGTACGTTATCCAAGTGTTTTATTTGCAGTAGTTGTAGTAGTAAAAAGTTTATTGGAGTATGGAGAAAGTGTGGAGGGTAGGAAATGGATATTTGGTTTTCTGAGGGAGACTGGATAAGATAGGCGGATTTAGTATGAATGGAAGCAAAGTGTAAATAAAAACTGAATTTGGCAGTAATGTAACTCAATAGATGCCAGCTGCCGTAAAAACCCAAAGAAGAAGAAGAAGAGTAACACTTTGAGCTGTAAGTATTAATTTGTAATAATTCTGCTGGGATAGCACAGGAATGCACGTAACATATTTGACTTAAGTTCATTACCTGCTTTCACTTGCTAATGTTAGCTACCGAGCTAACATCATAAGTGTATGCTAACTCGGCGAGGGGGTGTCCCCAGAAGAGCAGTAAACTTTTACAGTAACATTAAGCTCTAACTTCAGACCGCTTTCTCAAAAAAGGGCTGCAAACATTAATGTTACAAAATAAGATTGATTTAAAAGCTGCGCAAGTCGCAAGTTGTTGTCAATTTTATAACTCGGAATCTGCAAGTTTCGCCATATTGTTCATTCTGTGTTTATTGTGCAGGTTGGTGTGTTGAACTTTACATTAAAGTGGCTTGGTCGGTAGGTTGGTAGTCACAATATAACAAGTTAAGTTATTTTGTGAAATTGAGTTTTGAGACTCCCTTCTGCTACATAGCAGAAAATATACATTAATACAGAATCAATTATGAAAAATAGCCTGTATTGTTGACATGCTGGAGCACTGCTGGGGTCACTAACGTTTTTTGACTGAGGAAAGTTGTGTGGACGTTAAGTCCAACTTCAAGCATATTTAATAACCACAGTGGTAGTGGAGTTTGTTGTTTTGTGGAACTTGTGAAAAACTGCAGCTGCTCAGCTGGTTGCGTTACAGAAAGCCCCTATTGCAGCGCATTGCCGTGACTGGACTAAGTACTCGTCCATGAACCTGCCCACAAATTACTGTGTTGAGCCCATTGCCCGGTTACCTGCTGCTGTTTGTGCTGTGATA
>NC_060152.1:3353300-3366276 GCF_021292245.1 Micropterus dolomieu
GTTTATATGAAACAAATCTAAAAACATCCTCCTGATAGAGGCTACAGAACTGACACCCACTGAAACAGAACTTACTCCACCACATTTCATATCTTAAAGTTACACATCACAGTAAGAAGAAATGTGAATGAAAGTTAAGGGGGTCATCAAATATAAACCTATTTACCTTGGTTGCTTGTAATATCCTTCTGCTTCCTTCCATCTCCCTATTTTATGTTTTATATTTATTGTCAACTGTCAAAATAATCTTTACAAAATTTTGTTTCAAGTAATGTGACATTAGTTTTTCATCTTCACCTCCCAGTGAAACCCTCATGTACATATGCCTACATGGAAAGTCCAGAATCTACCTGCATGTGCGCGTGTTGTGCGTGTATCACAGGCCTATTCGCTGTATCGATACCTGATCTTCCTCCCGAAAAGAATGAAGCGCGTCCTGCTCGCTGACACTCGATGTCCGAACAAATGACAGCAAAACGTAGAGACAGGCAGCGGTCCGAAAAAATCCCCCCAAATAAGAGAAACCGTCCCGCGGCACTGTTTGTGGGTAAATCCAGAGGTCCACCACCGCAGCTCATTTATACGTGACACACACTGTGATTCTTGCAGCAGTCTGTCTGTGGGTGGGCCGGACGCGTTATTGCGCGATAGGTCACTGACTAAGTATGGGGTTCCGTTTGTGCCAAAAATAAGTCGGCATGCTTAATGTCTATGTCGATGCTTCACATGACTGTGTCAACTCAACTTGTTTATGTCGTCTGTTGCCCTCCTTGTCATTTATGGGGTTCCGTTTGTGCCAAAAATAAGTCGGCATGCTTACTGTCTATGTCAATGCATCACATGACAACTTGCTTATGTCGTCTGTTATGGGGTTCCGTTTGTGCCAAAAATAAGTCGACATGCTTACTGTCTATGTCGATGGTTCATATGACTGTCAACTCAACTTGCTTATGTCGTCTGTTGCCCTCCTTGTCATTTGACTGTGATGTCTTGCTCTGTCTTTGCTAACTGTGAATGACCATGTGCCGTTACTATGTGCCGTTACTATGTGTCGTTACTACATGTCGTCTCCCTCTGTCGTTGCTATGTGTCGTTACTATCTGTCGTCTCCCCCGTCATTGCTATGTGTTGCTACTGCACGTCGTCTCCCTCTGTCGTTGCTACGTGTCTTCTCCCTCTGTCGTTGATATGTGTCCTTTCATTCTGTCTATGTGATTGTCCTCCTGATGTGTGGGCTTGATGTGTTATCAAGTTGACCAAATTTCCCAGCTAAACAAGAGGAAAGTGAAACACACCCTGGTCTTGCTGCAGTGGCAACAGCGGCTGCCAGTATGGTCCCATCTAAGGCAGTTATTGAAGATTACACCATGCCACATTAATACGAGCAATGAAGATTACTTTGCTAAAGGTGATTTTAATTTATTGAAACAAACTCAGCAATGTTTTAATGGGCTACATTATAGGCTAATTCTAAAATATTTATAAAGACATTATTATGAATTAATCTAATAGCGCATTACCGTAGTTACTCACTTTCTCAAAATTACAATATAAATACCAGCTCAACAATGTTCATCATCCATTGTAACAATACCATTAGCTCCCCAAAGTAGAAACTAGTTTATATTCTCTCATAACCAGACCTCAAGTACTTAATAATAATAATAATAATAATAATAATGCATTACATTTATATAGCGCTTTATCATTGAAACTCAAAGCGCTTCACAGTGAAGTGGGGGGGGACTCACCTCAACCACCACCAATGTGTAGCACCCACCTGGGTGATGCACGGCAGCCATTTAGCACCAGAACGCTCACCGCACATGAGCTTGATTGATATAGAATTGACTTTACACCTCATTGTAGTTTGGGGACGCCACTTCACTTAAAAGTAATGTGATTAAAAAGTCCATTTGTGTCTACGTTTTATTCTGTTCGCAGAGGACACATAGTTACAGACCGGTTGTATTTGAGTCACTGAAGTGGAAAAGCCACTTTGCCAGAAAGTAAGAAAGGATCTGAAAAATCTGCTTTATGAAAAAACAATTGTTTTTTCTCTCTGGTTCCTCTTCATGGGCTGAGCTGACAAGCAATTAACATCAGTGTTTGGGACAAATAACACATTTTCAAATAGCGGTTCATGATCAACCATCTACCTTAGACCAAAGACAGAAATAATGGACTATTTTCTGAGTGTTTATTTGTGTCATATTAACAAAGCACAATGGTTAGACTATTTTTGTTTCGCTCTTGGCATTGCTGAAGCTACAGTCAATGGTTTGATGCAACAGAAAATACAATACTGACCAGCAGACCTACCAAATACATCTGCTATATGAAATATGAAATCAACTTTTGTGGAAGTGTGTCCTCGTTACAAAATTCAATTCTGTAGTAGTATTGGCAGTGCAGCATTTTGCAGTTCAACAAAAAGGGTGTGATGAGGTAGCACAGGTCACAGGATCCGCGTACGTCGTCATGACAGTTTGGCCTTGGATCGACGAGCCACAGCAAAAACTGTAGAGGGAGAAAAAAACCTAATGAATATCATGCTTTACAAGAGCTGAAGATCATAGAAGACACTGCTGAACAGCCAGTCAGCACCAAAGGATACAAACTAGAAGGCTTCGCCAGAAGTCCAACAGCTGTGTGTGCGCCGGCAAATGGCTATGCCGTGGTTTTATTCCATTTTGGGCTCGTGCCAGAACCCACCAGGAGTGTCTCGCAGAGCGCTGCAGAGCACTGCAGAGCACAGCCCAGGCAGCTGCTTAGCTGCTGAGTCTGCACAGTGTTTTATTTTGAATCTCAGTCTTTCATCTGTTTTAGCAGAGCAGTGCAGAGAGCTAATGTTAGTGTTGGAGAAATGACTGCTATGAATATTTGTACAAGTAAAAGATCTATATGCTTCTTCCAACAGGGCTCAACAGGCTCAGTCAGTGGGCCTCAATCTGCAGCTGCAACAACAAGAAAATATTTTAATCAAACTAATTATCAAACGACATAATCCAGTGAGACAAAAATAAAGCGTCCAGGTAAAAAAGGCATAATAATAATAAGCTGCAGACCTATGATAAGCTTTAGTAACGTTTCCACTACAGCGTAAGGCGGGACTTCTGACAGCAAATCGCTTGAGTCTCACATCCTAGGGCCAGTTTAGTCCACACCCTAAACTGTGCAGCCCAATTAATCGTAGACTTATTTGTGCTCACGTGTGTCCATGTTCAAGTAAGTGCTGAATAATTGTCACCTTCATGGATGCGTGATAAAGGAGAGGCATTGTAATACAGTCCTGATTTCCCCTGGACAAGTTCCAGCTACAAGACCGCGCCTTCAACCGAATTTCGGGAGTATTTTAGACACACTCAACATGCTGCTCCGTGAGCTCTGTGAACTGGAACTAGCTACACAATGTATTTCTTCGTTGCCTTCATGTTCAAAGTAATTTCTTCAGTTGTTTTCTTTGCCCCACACTGATGCAGAAATACATGTGATTATCATACTGCATTACTCAATACTGAAATAAATACATATCAGAAACATTTAAAGTTTTAAATATTTTTCTTTTTAAGTAATTTTAAAATTAATGTCTGTTATTATTATTACTACTATCAAAACACATCAGTGACATGGGAATTATGATTCATTTTAACATATCCTTCTATTGTCATTATTCTGATGTGCTTAAAAATATTGATTTATTGATTAGACATGTTTTAAATATTTATTTTGGATAAATTGGTATGTTAATCGAGTAATAGGCAACTTTTTTCCCTTTAGAGTCGTTAGATTAATCAGCTCATTGAAAAAATAATCGTTAGATTAATCAACTAAAAAATAAACATTATGTACAGCCCTACATCCTGGTGACATCCATCCTATCCCACACATGTTAGTATTTACTAGGGCTGAAACGATTCAGTCGATTCATAAAATGCTTCGACACAAATTCTTTGCATCGAAGCTGCGTTTAATCCATGTAACTATACAGCACAGTGTTTCGCAGGGACATTTATTACTGTTGCACATCGCGTTCACTATGTGAACACAACGTGATTATAATGGAGCTGTTTGCAAAGTGGAGGAAGAGAGAGAAAATAGCGAGGGACAAAGAAGAAAGTGCCCAAAGTATGTGATTATTTCAAGCTAAGAAAAACAACAACTCTGTAATGTTACCGTCCGTCCACCGTAAAACAAAACTTTTGTCACCTCGGCAACAGCACGACGGCACCTTATCAGAAAGCAGCCGGTGTTCTGCAAGATGACCGCAGACAAGGTAACAGTAACAGCAACTTTAGCATTTAACTGAAATCATGACTGAGTTGAAGCCAAAGTAAGCTGCAGTCCTCAGCGGAAAATGTGCACACGTGCGTTTGTTGTTCTCCTTTTTGGGCCGTGAGTTGTAACCTCACAGTCAGGAGTTAACTGGGTGTCGGGGAGCTGCACCTTTTAACTACCCTGCTCCTCTCTTTGTAGCTCACACAATCCCTGCTACCTGCGTGTGCTAATCCATCCTTTCACCCAGATTATTTGTCTTTATAATTGCCATCTTTATAATAACAAACAACAGCTGTTTCGTGTGCAGGATCGCTCATTTCCCGTTTCACGTGTGTTTTCTTGATAAAAGTGGTTTGGAAACCAGCATCAGGTGCCATAGCTGTTGTCAGCTCCTGTATTGTGTGCGACCCCCTGTCACCGATCAGTCATGTAGTGTGAACGCCACAACGACTTCAAGACTGCCGTCATATTATGGGAAGCTGCGTGAACTGCATGGCCATCGGCCGACGCTGAAAGTCGTTGCCTATCAAAATCTTATACAGAGCAGTTGGTTGAAACGTCGTTTTGGAGCTGTGACCCTTTGTGTTGAACTGTGACAGCAGATCAGCCTGAAAGAAGAGCAAATGAGGTCATCTTACAAGGTGTAAATCATTATATCAGACCTCATCTCTTATGATTTTAAAGAGCTGGGGTGGGATGAGATGGGGGGAAAAGACAACTGCCTCTCTGGTTGGTTCGTCCTGCTGCAGGCTCTCATCGATCAGCCTCGCACTCAAACTCTCCAACTACTGCTTCTCTCGGCCAATCAAAGACCTGTGGCAGGAGACAAGGACAATTTATGAGCACTTTTGGAGGTAAAGACATTCACTCCCAAATAATGTGACAGATACTAAATACCAACATACATAAAAATGTGCACTCATATGCTGAACAATATCTTTGTGTGAACGTGGTGCTGCTGTTTCACAGCACAAACAGCAGCAGGTAACCGGGCAATGGGCTCAACACAGTAACTAGTGGCCAGATAGAGTGTGTTTGCAGCGTGACATGTCTTTCCTACTGTGGTTATTAAATATGCTTGAAATTGGACTTAACGTCCACACAACTTTCCTCAGTCAAACAACGTTGGTATCCCCACCAGTGCTCCAGCATGTCAACAATACAGGCTAGCCTTTGAGGTGCCTACACAGAGCCCAAAGGATACTAAAGGACAGTACCCACCCTGCCACAGCCTGTTCACCCTGCTACATTCTGGGAAGAGATATAGAAGTTTCAGCTGCCACACCACCAGAGTGTAGAGCAAGTTTACTCTATCATACTCTTAAACTCTGCTCCATTGATGATAGTTTATTTCTGTTTACCATTTTTCATAATTGATTCTGTATTAATGTATATTGTCTGCTGTGTAGTAGAAAGGAGTTACAAAACTCAATTTCACAAAATAACAACTTGTTATATTGTGACAATCAATCTACCTACCTAGCCACTTTAACAAAGTTCAACACAACAACCTCCACAATAAACACCGAATAAACAATATGGCGAAACTTGCAGATTCCAAGTTATAAAATTGATCAACGACTTGCGACTTGCGCAGCCTTTAAATAAATCTTATTTTGTAACATTAACATTAGCAGCCCTTTTTTGAGAAAGCGGTCTGAAGTTAGAGCTTAACGTTACTGTAAAAGTTTACTGCTCTTCGGGGCACACCCCCTCGCAGAGTTAGCATACACTTATGACATTAGCGTGCTAGCTAACGGTAGCAAAACAACGCAGGTAATGAACTTAAGTCAAATAAGTTAGTTACATGCATTCCTATGCTATCCAAGCAGAATTATTAAAACTTAATACTTACAGCTCAAAGTGTTACTCTGGCGCATCTCTTCTTCAGTCTCACTCCGCCTTAAGAGTGAGCCGCCGAAACGTGGTCAAGCTGAATCAGCCAGCCCGCAACGTCTGATTTTTGTTGAGCGGCGTTAAATTTTTCCTGGCAGAGTTTCGACTTGACCCGCACAACTGTGCTATGATTGGCTAGTACTCGTTGACGCTACTGATAGATGATAATGAAATAATAATAATGATGAATATAAATGTGTACAGAGAGAGTGCAAAAAGAAAGAAATCATATAAAGATACATTTCATATCCATAAATATTAACTTACAGATAAGAAGCCATGCTATTTTGCCTTTATGAAAAGGTTCAAACAAAACATTTCCTCAGTTCAACAGTATGTAAAGCAAGCAATTAAATCCTTTACACAAGATCGTCTCCATCTTCTTCTTCTGTGCTATCAAGTTGACCAAATTCCCCACCTAAACAAGGGGAACGTTCCACACACAGGGCTGCCAGTGGTCCCATTTAAGGCAGTTATTGCAGATAATTTGCGACATTATTAAGAGCAATCACAATATCAGACAAAAAGCAGTAACAAAAGACTTGACGTCAAGAATAACGATTAGTCTGCTAAAAGTGATTTGGATTTATTGAAATAAAGTCAGCAATATGTTTTAATGTGCTACAGCATAGGCTACTTATAAATACATTTAATGGCCTATTAGTTATTCTTTCTTTCAAGAAAATACAATGAAAATACTTTGTCAACAATGGTCATCACCCTATTGCAACAATACCAGTAGGCCACCAAAGTATAAGTTAGTTTCAATTGGCATCTCAATTGGCCAAAAATAGTTTGAATTTTGTTGTGTGGTGTCCGAACAATAATGCTGCGATGATGTGTTGAGAAGAAATCCGCTTGAAACTGTTCTTGATCATAAAAGGTTATTACATCATGGAGTTCAGCATCAATTACAAGCTCTGCAGCAGCTTGGAGAGTGACCCAGCCCGATGACCACTCTGTCTCTCTGTACATCAAACACAGCTTATATAGGACATGTTTAGGTATCTGCTAAATACCATATAAAGGTCTGAGTCTGCAAACTAAGGCACCAATCCATATAAGAGCAAAGTTCTATAGGATAAGTGTAGACATCTTGTTGGACACCAGATAAGGGTCTGAGCCTCCACGTAACCACTGACCTCTTCTCTCCCCTTAAAGGTCACTAATCCTCTATCCAGCTGCTACAGTGCTATGTTAAACTGTTATGCGTCAAATGCACATATGTTATACACCACAGTTGCCTTAAGGAGCGCTTACTTAAATTCAGAATTTTGTGTAGGCCTACATCTTATTGTAGTTTTGGCCACTTCACTTTTATTATCATCCCATGAAGAGTGTTCAGTACTGTTGCGTGTTTTCAGATTTTGAGAAAGGAGAGGCTGGATCCGATGAAATGAACAAAGTTTAATTAAAAAATAGGTGAATAAAAGATGGCAGTACAGAACAAACATAAAACAAAAAAACACTACAGTGGACTGAAAAGTTGGTCCTCCTTTCAGATTTACACCTTTCAGTCCCGGTTCTCACAAAATGAGTTGTTTATATCCTCCAGGTATGTGGGCGGGTCCTTTTTCTTCCACATGGCTTAGGTCCATAGTCATTGGTCGTTTGTTGGCTTCTTCGTCACCCAATTCAGTGTACCGTTATTGTATTCATTACTTTTGGTCAGACAAAGGAGTGCCGATCCCAGACGTGAAACCCCCTTCAATCTACAGGAATAAACTTTTGCTCTCAACTAATCATAGAGAACAACAGTGCTTGTCTACAAAATGGTTGACACCCCATCTTAAGTGTCAATGAAACAGTTAAAACAAAACAGTCCTTCTGGCACTAAACAAAGAGGTGTAAAAAAATGGTATAATCAACATTCTGATGCAATCATTTGGCCTAAAACCCAGTAGGTTACATTTTTAGAAGACCAAGGACACTGAAGTACCTTTGGTAAGAAATAAACTCTACAGTACCATCCCCCATGGCTCTATGTCACATTGGTGGAAATCACATTGAGATTCGGTGAGAGTCTTTCATAGGAATATCCAACAAAGGATAAAATCAAGGGCAACTGGACTTGGTTGAAGATACTGGAAGACGTTTCGTCCCTCATACAAAGGACTTCTTCAGTTCTGACTGACTGGCAGGGAAACTCAGCTATTTAACCTCAGTGGGGTCGTTGGCCAGGGTCATCGATACCGCTGGTTCATTAGTGTTCCTTGTTGCTGTGTCGTTACAGTCGTTAAGACTACCTGTGGCCAAGACTGAACGACCATCGTTGGTATCTTCACCTGAGGCCAATAGGTTACGTTTATTGAGTTTCCTGGGAAGTGATGAAAGGACAGCATTGTAAGTGGGGGATAAGTGGTGGCGTAGACCCCCTCCCCTGTTCAATGACGGCTTCTCTACCCTGGTGTAGATGCTTCCTTGACACCTCTTTCAAACCATCCATCTTCTCTGTCTAAAATGTGCACCTGGTGGTCCTCAAACGAGTGTCCTCTCGGTATTGGTCTGTGTGTGTGTGGGTTTTCTGTAAACACCAATCTGCAGGCTCCTGTCCTCTTCAATGTGTCCAGCGCAGTCCAGGAAGGCCAAACTGTTGTTGTGAACATCTTCTCGTGTGAACTTGATGTTACTGTCCACAGAGTTGATGTGTTCTGTGAAGGCTTGCACTTCCTGGCTTTTAATTTTGACCCAGGTGTCGTCCACATATCTGTACCAGTGGCTCGGGGCTATTCCTCTGAAGGAGTTGAGGGCTTTATTCTCCACTTCTTCCATGTATGCCACTTCTGTCTGTAGAATCCACCGTTGTACTGGAAGTAGGTGGTGTTTAGACAGAGGTCGAGTAATTTGCAGATTTGGTCAGGGCTGAGTCTAGTTCTGTTGTCCAGGGTGTTGTCTTGTGTTAGCCGTTTCCTAACGGTTTCTACTGCCTCTATGGTGGGGATGCAGGTGAACAAAGTAGTCACGTCATAGGATACCATGGTTTCATCTGGATCCAGTTTTAGTCCTCAAACTTTGTTTACAAAGTCGATGGAGTTTTGGACGTGGTGAGGCGTGTTTCCCACCAATGGAGCTATCAATGTTGTAGGTGACCAAGTTAATGCTGCTGATAATCGGCCTGAGTGGGGCTCCTTCTTTGTGTATCTTGGGTAGTCCATAAATGCATGGAATGGCTTCTCCAGGATACAAACGGTAATATTGTTCACGGGTGATGGTGTTGTCCTTCTGTAACTGTTGTAGACATTCTATAGCCTTTTTCTTGTATCCGCTGGTTGGGTCTCGTCTCAGTGTCTCATACGTGTTTGTGTCCATTAGTAGTGTGTTGACTTTGTTCTGGTAGTCCACTGTGTTAAGTACTACCGTGCATCGTCCTTTGTCAGCAGGTAGGATAGTGATGTTTTGATCCTTGCTCAGAGATGTCACAGCCTTCCTTTCTTGGATGGTGAGGTTGGAAGGGGGGGCCTTTGCATTAGAAAGGGCTGCAGATACCTTTAGTCTGAGCTGTTCCGCTTCTGTTTCTGTTAATTTGTTTTTCCTAATGGCCGATTCTGTGGCTGTGATGAGGTCTACTATAGGTGCAGTAGTTGCTGTGGTGTAATGGCGAAGTTTAATCCTTTGGCCAGGACGTCTTTCTCTGGTTGGGTGAGTTCCCTATCTGACAAGTTTTTCACCCATCTGTTGTCTGTTTCAAGTGTTGTGGGGTTGTTGTCCTTTCTCCTCCAAGACAATTCTCCTGTTCTGTTGGTCTGTCTGCTCTGGACTGTAGGTTTTGGAATTTCCGGGTCTGTCTTTCTTTGCTCTTGTTGTGCTGGGATAGCTGTGCTTTCTTGATGAAGTCCATGACCTTTCCCAGTGCTGTACTGGGCAGATATGTTTCTAGTTTGTGGTGTATGTTATCCATTTCTTTGTTCAGGGCTTCAATTGTGAAGTGTATCTGTCTCACTCTCTTGTTCAGTAGCTGGTGTTGTGCTTTCTCCAGGATTATTCCGGCTCTGTGTCCTTTTACTGTGGAGCCTAAGTGTAGGCTGTTGGGAATAAGTTTGTGTTGTCGGCATCTCAGGTTGAATCGTAGATGGTTCCTGTAGTCTGCAATTTTCATAGGAATATTTTATCGGACAATATATTTCCTTCTCAATAATACAGAAAATTAATCATTATTCCTTTTGTAGTTGGAAAAGAAAATGTTCCCAACTGCAAGTAACAATAGAGCCTCTGCTGTTCTCACGGCCTTTCTTGGAGCTGTCCATTAGTTTGGAGTTCCAACACGCGTCCATAGTGATAAAGGAGGGGGGGGGGGGGGGGGGGGGGGGGGGGGGTGACGATGTGGAATATTAATATTGTTTCTTACAGAAACGTGAGGAGGCACTAATGGTACAATCAGCCCACTTCTTGCCTCTGTAAACACTTTCCTGATGATCATTCAGTAAATTATGGTTCCATTTAGAGGAAAAAACGTCTACGGGTAACACACAGCAGAGAGCGACGGCCAGAGTAACCCTTTGTGCTGTAAGCTGTAATAATTCTGCTTGGAAAGCACAGGAATGTACGTAATTTATTTGACTTAAGTTCATTCCTGCGTTGTCTTGCTAACGTTAGCTAGCCAGCTAATCTGACTGTGTATGCTAACTCGGGGAGGGGGTAACGTTACGCTCTAACTTCAGACCGCTTTCTCAAACAAGGGCTGCTAACGTTAATGTTACAAAATAAGATTTATTTAAAGGCTACGCAATTCGTTGATCAATTTTATAATTCGGAATCTGCAAGTTTCGCCATTTGGTTGTTCATTCGGTGTTTATTGTGGAGGTTGTTGTGTTGAACTTTACGTTAAAGTGGATAGGTAGGTAGGTTTATTGTCACAATATAACAAGTTAAGTTATTTTGTGAAATTGAGTTTTGTAACTCCTTTCTACTACATAGCAGACAATATAAATTAATACAGAATCAATTATGAAAAATGGTAAACAGAAATAAACTATCATCAATGGAGCAGAGTTTAAGAGTATGATAAGAGTAAACTTGCTCTACACTCTGGTGGTGTGGCAGCTGAAACTTCTATATCTCTTCCCAGAAGGCAGCAGGGTGAACAGGCTGTGGCAGGGTGGGTACTGTCCTTTAGTATCCTTTGGGCTCTGCGTAGGCACCTCACATGTTAGCCTGTATTGTTGACATGCACAGCTGGGTTAACTAACGTTTTTTGACTGAGAAAAGCTGTGTGGAAGTTAAGTACAATTTCAAGCATATTTAATAACCACAGTAGGAGATAGGACATGTTTTTTTGTGTGTTGTGAAGTTTGAAATACTGCAGCTGCTTAGCTGGTTGTGTTACAGAAAGCCCCTATTGCAGCATATTGTCGTGACAAGACAGTCTCTACTACTCTTTACACTTTGATTGCATTTCTATGTAGTTGTTGGAAGCAGAGGGAAACATTTGACTTTGAACTTTATGAGCAGACATGTGGTGCTGCAAACACACTCTACCTGGGCACTAGTTACTGTGTTGAGCCCATTGCCCAGTTACCTGCTGCTGTTTGTGCTGTGATGCACTGTATAGCACCACGTTCACACAAAGCGATATCGTTCAGCATATGAGTGCACATAGATTTTTATGTATGCTGGTATTTAGTATCTGTCACCTTATTTGGGACTGATTGTCTTTACCTCCAAAAGTGCTCATAAATTGTCCTTGTCTCCTGCCACAGGTCTGTGATTCTGCGAGAGAAGCAGAAGTTGGAGAGTTTGAGGGCAAGGCTCATTGCCTGGAGCAGGACGAACCAACCAGAGAGGCAGGTGTCTTTCCCCCCTATCTCATCCCACCCCAGCTCTTTAAAATCATGATGAGCTCTGACTGATTTATACCATGTAAGATGACCTCATTTGCTCTTCTTTCAGGCTGATCTGCTGTCACAGTTGAACACAAAGGGTCGCAACTCCAGCGTTTCAGCAAACAGCTTCGCAAAAGATTTTGATAGGTAAATACTAACTTGTGTGGGTTTGGATGGATGTCACAGGGATGTAAACAAAACCATTCATATTAAGCAGTGGACTATCATAATCAGACCTAGCTAGTTACTGTTGTGGGAAAACGGAACACGAAAGAGTATATTGATATGTGTACTTAAATGGAATTAGTATTCATTCTCTGCACTTTATTTATTGTATTGGATGCACATGACATTTAAACAGAGTTTAATTTAGCTTGGGACTAACAGGGACATAAAATGTAGCATGTCTATATTACCGTCCAATACCAAAGACTCTTAACAGCAGAGCTAACTATCAAAGGTGAATACTACCAAACATGTTGAAACTAGTAACATAACATCTATCTTCACACAGTGAAATGGGTAGGCAATCACAAATGGTAACACAATTTAGCACCTGAACACAAAATCAGGACTGTATTACAATGCCACTCCTTTATCACGCGTCCATGAAGGTGACAATTATTCAGCACTTACTTGAACGTGGACGCACGTGAGCACAAATAAGTCCACAACGATTAATTGGGCTGCACAGTTTAGGGTGTGGACTAAACTGGCCCTAGGATGTGAGACTCAAGCGATTTGCTGTCAGAAGTCCCGCCTTACGCTGCAGTGGAAACGTCACTAAAGCTTATCATAGGTCTGCAGCTTATTATTATGACTTTTTTTACCTGGATGCTTTATTTTTGTCTCACTGGATTATGTCGTTTGATAATTAGTTTGATAAAAATATTTTCTTGTTGTTGCAGCTGCAGATTGAGGCCCACTGACTGAGCCTGTTGAGCCCTGTTGGAAGAAGCATATAGATCTTTTACTTGTACAAA
>NC_060152.1:3366376-3377969 GCF_021292245.1 Micropterus dolomieu
AACTATATTCTTATTGTTAAAATCAGTCTAGCTTGGATTCAACCAACAAGTGGTCACCACACTTTCCTTCACAGGTGACAACACTGGCCTTCTTCTTGAAGGCAAGAAACAAAGATAGAGAGATTTATTACTGCAGGTTAACCACACAAACTGCAATATAGAGTGCAACAGTAAGAAAATAGGCATAATCAATAATATTATAGGCTATATTTATCAAAGTACTGTGATCTAGATAGATGTAGCCTACTGTAGATTAGCTAAAACCACACAAACTGCAATATACTGTAGGCCTACAGTGCATCAGTAAGATACAATATAGTATATTTTACAAAGTATTGTGATCTAGAAAGATGTACGCACTTTCATTCACAGGTGATAACACAGGCCTTGTTATAGGCAAGGACTAAAGATAGATAGATGTAGGCTATTACTGTAGGTATAACCACACAAACTGCAATATATAGTGCAACAATAAGAGTAGGCATAATCGATAATATATTAACAAAGAATTATGATAAAGATGTATTACAGTAGATATAACCAACTGCAACCAGTGGTCGGTGTGGCAGTGACCACTGTCTTTAGCGCCCCTAGTGGCAGCGACGTCACAGCGACCAGTGTGGCAGCGACCACTGTCTTTAGCGCCCCTAGTGGCAGCGACGTCACAGCGACCAGTGTGGCAGCGACCACTGTCTTTAGCGCCCCTAGTGTCAGCGACGTCACAGCGACCACTGTCTTTAGCGCCCCTAGTGGCAGCGACGTCACAGCGACCAGTGTGGCAGCGACCACTGTCTTTAGCGCCCCTAGTGTCAGCGACGTCACAGCGACCACTGTCTTTAGCGCCCCTAGTGGCAGCGACGTCACAGCGACCAGTGTGGCAGCGACCACTGTCTTTAGCGCCCCTAGTGTCAGCGACGTCACAGCGACCACTGTCTTTAGCGCCCCTAGTGGCAGCGACGTCACAGCGACCAGTGTGGCAGCGACCACTGTCTTTAGCGCCCCTAGTGGCAGCGACGTCACACCGACCAGTGTGGCAGCAGTGTGGAACCTCATGCCCACACGCACAAACACACACACAGCAGTCCACTACTTGCCCCAGATGTCTGCAATATTGCAACAAAGTTTGACTTTCAATAGCGTGAAAAATGCCACCAAAGACTTTTGCTCAAGGAGAGACGCAATTTCACCCTTCATGATCGGTATAATATTTAAGTGTTATTATTTTACGCACTGATGGCCGCCGGCACACAGTAGCAAGCATATTATCATATGTAGCGCTGTACTAATTGGAGGATGCATCAAAAAGCCAATAATGCTAAACAAATAAGAAGCAGTCAATACATAGTCTAATTCTAGTTTCATGTTCGCTGGTCGCAGCCTTAACCTGTTTGTTCAAAACTGTGAGCACGATAGTGGCTGATGGTGAAGAAATGCAGCCATCCTGTCAGTCATGCAGTGCGCTGCGTAAGGTAGTTCATCAGGAAAGTGCTCATGCTCATTTAAGTCTGTTTATCTTCTTAATGTAAATAATAAACAGATTTGTTCAAGTTCATTCTTAAGCCTGATTCAGTAGAAAATTCCTCAACACATCTAATTGCTTTGATCCATTCCTCTCTATTAGACAAAAAAAATTGTATAATCTGCCAGTTGAGATAATTTAAATGATCTAAGGTCACTTTAGGTCTAATTTGGAACCATAGACCGTATAAAAACTTGAAACTGACTTTTTTAAATGTGTACAGCCACAGTTTGTGTAACAAGGAACAGAAAGGAGCCTTCCCTTAGAGACTGTGGTAGCGTCCAGTGGTCGGTGTGGCAGTGACCAGTATCTTTAGCGCCTCTAGTGGTAGCGACCAGTGGTCTGTGTGACAGAGAGCAGTGGTCGGTGTGGCAGCCTGGCAGCAAGGCAGCGACCAGTGGTCTGTGTGGCAGCGACAAGACCACATAATTGGCTACAACCCCCTCTCCTCAGACTGCTGAAGCCTTATACTTGTATGTGTTGTTTAGTCTCAGCAGGACTTTTGCCAGACCAGAATACAAACAGCAGAGGTCGCTGCTATCAGCAGGTGGCTTGTTGTTTGGGGATTCTTTGTGTCATTTTGCTGTTGGGCATCATAGCAGTCTGTGTCTACAGTAAGTATACAAAACAGGTAGTCTATGCAGTACCTCAGACTTGAGACACACCTGGAAGAATAACAGCACCAGATTTCCTCTGTAACCATTACTATAACCATAACCAGAGGATCTTGTTTTAACACAATAATCAATGTAAAAATGCATGCAGAAACAAAGGCTACGTTCAGACTGCAGGCCAATTTGACCCAAATCTGATCCAATTTTTTTGCCCATATGTGACTCAGATCTGATCTTTTTATGACAGTGTGAACAGCCCAAGTCCCATGGAATCTGATCTTTTCCAGTTCGGAATTGGGCCACTTCCATATGTGGTCCAAATCCGATACAGATCAGATCTTTTTAAATGCGACCTCAGTCTCGACACTCTCGACACGCATTTGATGCGACTTTGACGTCACTGGAGCCGCGTGGAACGAAAAGCTCCACAAAAAGCTCCACAAAAAGCCTTTATCAAACATGTGGCTCTCTAATAATAAACTGGAGTCTCCCGCGAGCTAACCTGAGCTAACCCCTGTTGCTCCGTGTTTACTTCTGTAGCCTGCAACAGCGTGCTGCTTGTGACGTCTTGTCCTTTTTCTGCGCATGCGGGTCACTTTCAGGCAATTCAGACTGGAGTTCGATGTGGGCCACATTTAAACTATAATGTGAACTGTCAAACAAAAAAAATCAGATCTGGGAAAAAAATCGGAATTGAGCGTTAAGACCTGCAGTCTGAACGTAGCCAAAGTAAGTAATAGGACAGTTCTTGTTATGCAATTGTTATTTTCAACAATGTGCAACCATTTCTTCCACATTCTGTCCATTGTAATGTACAGTGCAGCATCTCTGCAAACTCTCAGAAGATGAAAACTTGAGGATCCACAACAATCTGTCCGTCCAGTTTCACAATCTGACACAAGGCTATACTGTCTTAGAAAGTAAGATTGTAAAACTGACTGCAGAAAACCAGAACCTGACATCACAAAACCAGCAGCTGGAGTCACAGAGGAACAACTTAACAGAACAAATACGAAACATGGAGACAAAGTGGAATGAGCTCAATGTCAGTCGAGCTCAGTGGAGCATTGATGCCTACTGCCCAAAACCACAAAACCAAAGTATGTTCAGATCCTGTTATTAAGGTAAAAAATAATACTAATAACATAATGCAGTAATGATGTTTATTGGTTGGTCTCTGTTGTTTCAGACAGACAGTGTAAAGCTTGTCAGGGTGGCTGGTTACTCTCCCAGTCCAGCTGCTATGGGATTAATAACCCTGATGTTTCTGGTCAGAAAACCTGGGAAGAAGCTCGAGAAAACTGCAGAGGAAAGATTTCAGATTTGGTTGTTATAGTTGATCAAACGGAAAAGGTAATGAGAAATTTATGACAGCCTACATTCAATGAAAATGTATTTTCACACTGAGTTTTTAGGCCACAGTGTGTTAATTTAAGTATAGTGTTTAAATATCTGATAACTGTCTCTCTGTTGTCAGACATTCATCAGTAAAAACAGTTGGAGCAGTTCAGGAACCAAGGGATACTGGATTGGCCTGAGAGCTGAAGATGGGAAATGGAAGTGGGTCGATGGAAGTGATCTGACTGAAAAGTAAGAGACACATTCATAAACATTTTGAAGCATAAAATCTATCAGCCTGCATCTAAACATCATGTTCTTCCCTCAGCTCCTGGATACAACAACCTGCTACCAACGGTCAGTGTGTAATTTCTGTAGAGAAAGAAGGATGGAAATCAGTGAGCTGTGGTGACAGAAACAGATGGATCTGCAAAAAGAAGGCTTTATCTCTTTAAACACTGCAGTCATACTTGAGAAGGTTACTGGGGACTCTGTAACGATTCATTACAGATAAGACAATATTAACCGGCTTATAAATATTAAAGTACAAAGATTTTTTTAACTCTTGTTTTTCAAAACACAATTTATTTAAAATATTTTTACATTTTAATAGAAACAAGCAAATAACTTATTACTAGTAAAAAAGATTATAAACCTGTTTGTGTATTGCTGTTTGTGTTTCACTGCAGAAAAACAGACACTCAGATCTAATGTATATGAGCAGTTAAATAATGGATTATATTGATTCTGTGAATCTGACTGCTGACACCAGTTACTGAATGTGCTTTTCTTCTGCTTTGTTAGAGATGCAGTGCTTATGATTTGTGCAGTAAAGATCTCCAGTTTATTCCCATTTTTATTTACCCCTTCCACCTATCCTCACATCCTCACTTTCTTTCCTTCTTTTCATATCACTGATTGGTTCTTGCTTTCACCTTTCATCTCTCCTCGTTCACCTGTTCACACTTTGTTTAGGGACCGCACTCCTTTTCACTCACTCTTTGACTTTCACATTTCTTTTTTCTCAAATTATTATTTAAATTTATTCTTGAAATGAGAACACATCATTGACATCAATAGATGCCACATGCCCATTTAAAGAGGTTACTTCCTCAATTAAAAGACACAAAACAGTAATAATAATGTATAATGTACTTCGCATACATCTAAGACAAGGAAAAAGGATCTCATAACGGGTAAAAAACGTAAACGTAAATGTACGAGCTTCACTGTGGTTTGCAGAGGTCCACAGCTATGGAATGAAATTGATTATACTATAAAAATACTACAAAAGGACCTTAAGACGGCAGCTACTAGAAATAGATGTTCAAGCTACAATTACTTAATGGCTGGGGACAACATTTAGATGATGATTTGTTTTTTGATTGTGGAATCTGTTTAAAATGTACTGCAAATCTTATTTATCAGAGTTTCTATTCAATGTACGTTTACCTACCTAATTAATGATGGACTGATACAAATTTTTATATTCTTGTCTGTTTGTTTAGGGACCACTAGGATTACGGTAGCTTAGTTTTTAGGGTATTATGTTGGTACATTTTTGGAATACTTAATTGTAGTATATATTTAGATAATATCTTAATAGTTTGTATATATGTTAAATTATTTCCTTACTTTCTGGGCCCTTAGATACAAGCTTGAGATAGCTTATATGGGTGTCACTATTCACAAATCAGTATAAGTTTTATGATTGTACTTGTAATATAATGTCTTGTTGTTGTGAATAAAGTATTGAATGAATGCATTCCTGCACTTTGTTAAATTTTTATATTTTGAATGTATATTTTGTTACCCGCTGTCTGAAATGATGGAATTCAGTAAGCGATTAATGCTCAAATTGTTCTGTGGGAGGACCCCAGAATCAACCCCACGCCCCCCACCGCACCCCATCCCTTAAGATTACTGTTGTATTATTTCTGGTAATAATAACACATTTACAAAATGGTTCAATTAAAAAGATTTTTTGGCCGGGCTAAGACCCCATTCTTTCAAGATCCTAACAAAGCCCCTGGCTCCTGCTCCACCAGGACTGTCAACAGACAGTAAGCAGGTACAGAAGATGAGTAATGGAAGGGTTTTTGATGCCAGTATTATAAACAATGTACAACTGTTGATTTATTTATTTATTCAAGGATCATTATTGCTTAGACATGTGTGATAATTGGCAGTGTTGACATTTTGAATGTTTAAGAGCTCATCAATAGCCTACATCACTCTATCCATAAGTGTTGTCCAGTTTGTCTGAATGCAGATCACCTTATTTGGTCACAAAACAAAAAATATACCACTATCACATTATTGATCACCTTTGCCTCAATTAAATCACAAGTTGTTTGTATTGACTAAAATTACCGCCCTGCTGTTATATGCCTTTGCCAATGAGTTAAGTTGCTGTTTGTGTCCATCACTTTCTGTAGTGTTGTAGTACTCGAGACCAGTCTTAAGACCACTTTTTGATGGTCTTGGTCTCGTCTCGGACTCAACCGCATTAGTACTTGGTCTTGTCTTGGTCTTGGACATTGAGGACTCGGGATTATATTTCAAGACCAGTGAAGACCATAACTTTGGGAGTATCAATACAATGCTTTTGCATTGTCTGATTTATTTGTTAACATACTTCCTTTGACTGGATGTAAAACTTATTGCTTCAAATGCAACCAATAACCCTAATGAAATATGTGTTGTTCCCATTAATGACTGTCCCCCTTCCCTGCGATCGTAAACATGGAAAAGGAGTGTTGAATAAAGACGCTTGTGTTGATTTCAGCTCTTAGTGTTTGTATGTGGGTGTTTTAATGGGAATGTGGATCTTACAGTTCCATCAATTTGAGAAGTACCTATGATCTCGTTCCACATTTTATTGTGTGTGTGTAATGTGGGGAAATGGTCTCGACTCGATCTCGCTCTCCCTCGGTCTTGGTCTCGACTTGGTCTGAGCCCCTAAAAGTCTTGGTCTTGTCTCGGTCTTGATAAACTCTGGTCTTGGTCTTGACTACAACACTAACATTCTGTACTTGCTTCACTCTATTGCACTGCAGCTGCTCTCATCGCTTTTCCTGCTAAAAAAGCACTCTGAATCTACAGAGGCCTATTTTTTTTAAAACAGTTTTGTTCAAGCCAGACCAGGGGCCTGTACCACAAAGCAGGATTTGAGCTTACCCTGATAACTTCGGGGTTAACCCTGGGTTTTCAGTACCAGTTAACTTCTTACCAGGGTAGATGGCCATGGTAACTAATACAGAACAGCACATTTTCAGTGTGTATGTGCGCACATTGTCAGTGCGTGTGTGACAGTTTTATTGTGATAACTAATAAGCGTATGTTACGATAATAACTAGGTTAAATTTGGCTAGGATTAAACTAACGGATTAAAAGACTATTGGACATCTACTCAACCACAGAATGCCGTTGGTTCCTTACTGCTTGTTGTTTCTCCGGTTGGTTGGTGTTCGGCCGGCCTCACGCTGCACTGTAAAAAATGTTTGTAGAATTTGCGGTAAAAAACTGTCAAATAGCAACAGTAAAAGACCATAAAAATAAAAATAGTATTTCACCGTAGTAGATACAGTGACCTTTTGTTCTGTGTCACCTATCCACTCGCTCAGAGAGTAGCCTGTCAAGAAATGAGGTCTCTTTAAGTGGATCCATCCATCGTCAACCGCTTACCCTGCGTACAATCCCAGCTTACATCGGGCGAAAGGCAGGGTACACCCTGGACATGTCGCCAGTCTATCACAGGGCCAAACAACCCAGACTCACACCTTAGGACAATTTAGGGTCACCATTCAACCCAGGCCACATGTCTTTGGATGGTGGGAGGAAGCCGGAGCATCCGGAGAGAACTCATGCAAACTCCACACAGGCTTGATACACCTCTGAAAGAGCCGTCAGGAAACGTGATTCCCCTAAATCTCTGCCTGGAGGTACTGGGGAAATGAAAAAGCATCCATAGGTTGATGGATGTGGATCAAACACCAGAACACATACACTGCAGCACATGCTTTGTTGTGAGTATGTGAAACAGTCCTTCAGTAAGTCTCAGTTATTAGGGAAGTATCATTTTGTGTGTTTTACTAAGAGGAATTTCATGTTTTTCTTTGTTGTAGCTTTGTCAGGAAAGAACAAAAAGGAAGCTTGTGAAATGTCAGTGTCGTAAGATATGGAACTTGTGTCTGACTTCTCTTCTCAGTAACACAGTATTATCTGCTAAACAGAATTACACTAAAGTCCCCCAGTTTACAGTTCAGATTTTCCTTAAAGCCCTCACACAGGACTGCAGCAGGATTTAAACATCTGTTCAAGATGAACAGAAAAGCACTGAAGGCAACTGGTAACAATTCTCCTTTTAGTATTTTGTCTACATTTTTGGGGTGGTTTCTTCAATGTATGATGCTTCTGATTTTTGATGACACCCAAGCACCAAAGGATTTTAAAATGCCCAAATTCATTATCTGGTAAGGGAAATTGTTGTTTAGAAGTTAATGCTGAGTTGTTGTGATAGGTTGCCTCCTCATTAACCCATGCTGTTTGTCTGTAGCATCTTCTCACACTGCTGAACTGTATGCTTTTTCCATAAGGAAAGGAGTAGGATACTTTCTAATACACTGAAACATTGTCAGATTGTCATCTGCCTGTGATGCTTTGCAATTGCTTTTACAATGTCGAAACTGATTATGATTCTTTGAATCATGATTTCTCCCAGTATGCTTAGCATATTATTGTCTTGATGGTATTGTTATTGGGTCCGTGTACGTTTTGATAGTTTGTTTTTTGTTCGAACCACAAAACGAACAAACGAGAAAACCACCTTTTTTTCGTTTGTTGTTTCAAACCAAAAACGAAGAAACAGGAAAATATAGCTGTTTTTCATTTTTGGTTTCTGAATCCAAAAATGACTAAACCAAATTCAAATAACGGTCCGTCGGACCGATTTTGTTTTTTTGAAATTCCCTTTTTCATTACTCTGTTTGAAGATAGAGAGGTGAGTCAGGTGACCCGGAAGTAATGGTAAACGTTAAAATAAAAGCCAAGCTTGTAGAACGGTCAGATCTGTGGCATTATGCAGCACTAATACCAGAGTGATGTTAGATGAAAATAAATAAATAAATAAACCTGGACCGAGAGAAATACGTTAGCAACAGTATGATTACATGCACTATAATATTGTGCATTTATTCATGAAAACAGCAAGAGTCACGTTTTTTGTAAGCGCAATGTTTGGTGCAGTACAGTTGGTAGGCTAATAAAGGTTAACCTAAGAAATGATTGTATGTGCAGAGTTGTTACTGTCAGCGCTATATTTTAATATTAAATTTATATTTAACGTGGTTTCCACCTAATGAACCAAGCTGTTCCCCCTTTCTACCAGCAGGTGGCAGGAATTAAATGAAGGCCTGTACTGTGTCTTTATTAAACGTTTTGAATCCAGATTACTGATACAGATGTATTTATTGTTGTTCATTTCATTTGTTTTTTGATATTTATGTCTTATTTGCAGCCTAGTTATCATCTTCATCATTCACCCTCAGCGCAGAGTTAAACCTGCATGCCCTTCTGTTCTAACCTAGTTCTAACACTGCTGTCAGCTTCTCGGCAGCTCTGACAACAAGCACGCCTCAGAAATGTCCTACTGTCACCATCTGGCCAAAAGAAGGATTTACCAGTGTGCTTTATACTGTGAGAATCTTTCTTCTCCATACACATTCCAGTGTGTATAACATATAACACTCCCACTGTGTCATGCAAGTGAAGAGCAATCACAAAGGTTTTTCCATACAACATTTATTCAACATATACAGTATAGCACATACATACTTTCAGTGGCATTAAATGTACAATCGATGGCTGTAGAACATTGACTCTGAAGCCATAAGGTAAGAACATTTTATGAGGTCCTCAAAAGAAATTCCAAAAAAATAATTAAATTGTTTAAAAAACAGGTAGTCTATGTAGAGTATGTCAGCAATAACTGCAACAAAACGTTTTGGGTAACTTTGTCTGTAAAACGCTCTACCAAAACACTAAACAGAACTCAGGGTGTAAAGACAGGGCAACGGTCAAAACTCTCAGAAGAAAAACAACAGAAAACAGCTGGAACTCTGTCACTAGGGAACAAGATGTCATCAGGGAGTAGTGAGTTTATACCCTGAAATGAGACACAAGATGAGTAACCCACAAAAAACAGGAAGTGGCTACAGATGAGGAAACTGAAAACATGACCTTAACTCAACATGACAATTCCACTGTTACGCCAGTGACCCACAGCTCTGTATCCCAATCAGACCTGGTGACCAGTCTAGTATCGAAACCCTTCACAAATACCTGAGTTAAAACAACTGGATGCCACACAACTTCCAACAAATAAATCTAATGTCACAGTATTCTGTCCCCCAGCTCGATGAACTCAAATCATGGCAAACCTAGGGGAAATAAGAACGTCTGCTAAGCCCTCAGCCAGGAATAGGGGTAGTTTGTGACCAGGGCTTGTGTTTTGAACCCCTGTAAAGAAAGTTGTTCAGTTATGTTTTCATCAAATATAGCCAAGGTTAAGTTTTTTATTTCAGCCACAGATCAGGAGAAACTTAGCCATGCCTTTATCTCCTCCTGCCTCGACTACTGAACTCCCATGATCTGTATCTCTCTCAGAGGTAATCGAGGAAGAAGCTGACTATGTTAATGCAGCAGCAGGTACCGTGGATAGAATGGTCCCTTTGGGTGCATTATGAACATCATATATATCATAAATGTAATATTGTTAAGCAGAAGATTCATTTATCAACCATGATGTTAAAAAATGTGATAGTGATGAAATATTAAAATGTAAATGTTTAATGGTTCCTCTTGTTCTACACACATACATACACATTTTACTACGTTATATCATGTTGTTTAAGTGTTACATCTGAATTCTTATTTTTCTGTCAGATCAGAAGTTTCTCTCCTTCACTCCGTCTTTTCCACCAGTGGCAGTGTGTTGGGTGATTCTGACAGTGATTATGGCCCTTCAAATACACTGTGAGTACCTTCTATGTGAATGTCAGTTCAAGTCTAAGTGTTGTTGTTTTAGTTTTTAAGATGGGTTCATATTTTTTGTCTGTTTTAAAACAATAGTCAGATGCTTATATGTACACTGAAACAGATTCAGTATGTACAGGAGGAATAATTACAGCAAGAAAACACAGTTTCATTGTTCATCATTTTAAGATGGATTGGAAACGTGTGAACCTTTCCTTTAATGTCTTTTATGATCACAAAGCACTTCTTTATTTGTGATGTTTTAAAATGTGTTTTTTTTAATAATCTTGCCTTTGAACAAAGTGTCAAAACCCAACACCTTCCTCTGTCTGCCATTGTAGTTACCTCTGTCATTTCTGAACACAACGCCAAGCTGACTGCAGAAAACGACAACTTGACAAAACCAGGATATGGAGACACAGAGGAACAACTTAACGGAACAAATGCAAAACATGGAGACAAAGTGGAATGAACTCAACATTAGTCGAGCTCAGTGGAGCATTGATGCCTACTGCCCAAAAGAGAAGAGTATGTTCAGAACCCATTTATAAGGTTAAAAAATAACCAATAAAAAAGCACAACATGTATACCACGATGCAGTGATGTTGTTTATTGGTTGGTCTCTGTTGTTTCAATTCAATTAAATTCAATTAAATTTTATTTATATGGCGCCAAATCACAACAACAGTTTTCTCACAGCGCTTTTCATAAAAGAGCAGGTCTAGACCGTACTCTGTGATGTTATTTACAGAAGCCCAACAATTCCCACCAAGAGCAAGCACTAGGCGACAGAGGCAAGGAAAAACTTCCTTTTAAGAGGCAGAAACCTCGAGCAGAACCATGGCTCAGGGTGGGCGGCCATCTGCCTCGACCGGTTGGGGTGAGAGAGGGTGAGAGAGAGAGAGAGAGAGAGAGAGAGAGAGAGAGAGAGAGAGAGACTACATAATATACACACAGAGGTACAGACAGTGAAGGTAATGTTGCTATAGACTAAATGAAAAATGGTACAGATATTTATAATAGTGTTAATGGTAACCATCGTAATGTTAATGATTATAATAACAATAATAACAATAAGACTAGCAAC
>NC_060152.1:3378069-3386408 GCF_021292245.1 Micropterus dolomieu
CAGGCGACAACCTCGGAACCTGAATGATTTGGAGGCTGTCTGCAGGGAGGAGTGGGCCAACATCCCTGCCGAAATGTGCACAAACCTTGTCACCAACTATAAAAACCGTTTGACATCTGTGCTGGCCAATAATGGCTTTTCTACAAAATATTAACATGCTGTTTGTCCAGGGGGTCAAATACTTGTTTTTCCTCATCAGATGGTTATCAATTTTAATAAATTCATATGATGTGATTTTCTGGAATTTTCTTTGGGATTCTGTCTTTCACTGTTAGAATGTACATATGATTAAAATTGTAGATTGTTGCATTCTTTGTAAGTGGGCAAACCTGCAAAATCAGCAAGGGGTCAAATACTTATTTCCCCCACTGTAAGGCTGGAGGGGTGATTAGTAGAGTTTGAGAATTTGAAAAAGCATCTCTCTGCAAATCAGTGTTTCCCCATTTCTGATCTTTTTTGAGGTCATCAGGAATTTATCTACAATAGGAGTTGGAGCAGTTGGGGAAACAGTGGCTACTGGGTTGGCCTCAGAGTTAAAGCTGGAAGTTGGAAGTGGGTTGATGGAAGTGATCTGTTATAATGTTAATGTTAAACAGACGTTGTCATCATGAATGGCTAAAAATGCAAATATTTTAAAAGCTCACAACACTGTATTTGTGCTATCCCAAATGAAACTTGTGTTCCTTTGTTCTATGTTAAAATCTATCTAACAACGCATAATTCACTTCAATCTAGTTGTTGACTTAACTAACAGATTTTTTTTGTTAGAAAAGAAGTCTTCTTGATTGTCATTTACAACACTGATAGTTTGTTGGTAACAGTAACCAAAGACTCGTATCTACTGTGAGGATAAAGTCAGCCGTCATTCTGTGTCATCTGTAAGCACATATACTATATGTGTGGTCCTGTGAATGTTCAGCAGCAATGCTTTTCACAGCCTTGTTTTGTCAAAAAGGGGGACTGAAAATATTTTCAATGTTACTGCTATTTTAACCTTTTCCTACTTTGTCACTTAATGACAGTTCTTACTTAATGTAATAAATGAAGCATGTTGAATTGCCATTGTGTGTGCGAAAAGTGCTTCATAAATAAACTTGCCTTGCATCAAATTCTTACAGCTTCTAGTTTGTTTCACTGTAGTTATCTTAATTGCGGGAAAAATATCACAATGTGATAAAATTTCTGCAAAAGGCAATGAACTCTTCTTTACCCGCCAACAACATCAGCTTAACCAATGAAACCTCAGAAAGGATTCTGAATGTCCAATTCAGGTCACAAGCCTATCATTTTTACAGTATAATTTCAAGACATTACTTTAGTTAGCCATCTTTCTTTCATCAGTGGGTGTCCCATGTTAGTGAAGATTCATTACCGAAACCTAGGCATTGTCACATGATCATGTCATAAAGACCGTAATTACGAGCAGCCAAGCAGGAAAAAACAAGAAAGAAATGTTGGTTGTATGGTTAAAAAATACTGTGCAATGACAAGAAAACCCTTCAGAAACTTGAACATTGGACTTTTACTGAGCTCCCAAAAGATCAAAGTGGGATATTTTAAAATAATTATTTTGCATTTCCTTCCAGTATATTGCATCTTGCATTCCATCTTATGAATGAAGGAAGACTGAGCTGTATTATGATATAGTTTTATTATTACGCCAACATCATCCGCTGGATTTCAAACAACAATTAGACTTCATGTTGGGAGGAAATCGATAATCTACCACCTACCTCATGCACATAATAATATTGCGTACACATAATATTGTATAATTACTGCATAAAGAGTGGGCTCACCACACCATATATCGGGGATTTCAGAAAAACTGAGTTTTCCTGTCAAAATTACGACTTGGATATTGGGGTTAACTCTATACATGTCGGACAATCAATATAAATCTCATATGACATGAAAGGGAAATTTGCTGGTGGAACAACGGTGACATTGTTTTCATGTGGCACACCGCAGCGCCATGTGAATCCTCACAAACCACTGGGGAGTGTGGCAGTGGAAGAGGAGTGGCATGCAGCAGGGGTTTTCTTGTGCCACATACCTGTGTACCAGTAATTCAAGTAGCATATCAAGAAGAATCAGCACATGACACTGAAATAAGAGTGTCACATTACTGTTATGCACATTGTTATGAAAAGTGGCATTTATCATCAGGACTCTGAACATTCTTGGTAACTATATGACAGTGGAACATGACTGAGTGCCATATGTGGTCATGTCGTGACAATGACAACTCAGGATCGACATATGCCACAAGAACAGGAGTGGCATACCTTCTACTTTTCTGTGTCTGTGTCACTCTGATTTAGAATGCACAAACTTGAATGTAAAATGACAGTGTTTACGTTATGTCTCTGGTCACTACAGTCAATAAAAATCTTCACACAACCAAAATAAACCTCCCATAACATTAAATGAATCAAACTTAAATTGTCATTGCAACTGGTACTAATCTCAAATAAGTAGTTGCAGTGCAGTCAGATCTTTATCTGACAAAGAGAATTTTGGCAGGTGTCCAGTGACGGTCTGGGCCTCCCCCACAAGGGGAGTACACGTCATCTTGATTATTGAGATTGTGGGTTGTGGTAACTAGTGTGCATGTTGCACAAACATGACCTGTTTTGTAAATTAGCAGAAGAAGGTCGCCACATTGTCCAAAACCAGACAAAACACTTCAAGCCCAAATTCAGATCCCAGCATCACAGCACTGTTCTTTCCAAACAGAGAGTTACTGCATTTCATATGACAGTGTTTGTTTTTTTGTCCTAGGTCTTGGACCAGTTTTGTGAGAACTGTTAGGTTATTTATATCTTAGCTATACCAATGTCTTAGTAACGGACTAGGAAATGCTGTTCTTCTAATAAAACTGTAGGAAAATACAAGGGTGTCACTTTGTGTAGAAAATTGGTGGGGACATTAGGGGTCAGATAAGGGGTGTGACCATAATACACTAGTGTGAAGATATTTTAACACTATTTTGAGGAAATGTTCAATGATGAAATAAATAAGTGAAGTGTCTTATAAAACTTATATATATATATCTATAAATCATTCAACTTAACAAAATTAATTTCCTGCATTTTGGAGACATTTGCAACAATTTATGGTGGAAATATCTTTATTTAAATAAAGGAAAACACAAAATTTAGGGGTCAGGTGACACCTGAAAATAGTATTATGGTGGTCATATTAGTATTAAGGTGGTCATATTAGGCTCATAATATAATAATATAATATAATGTAATGTAATGCATTATTTGTTTGATTTTATTTTTTGGACAATGCACATTTGTTTCCTTTTATATTTAAATTGCATTGCATGTTATCTTATTGCGCAAATAAACCATTCTCAAAGCATTTGTCTTATTTAATTTTGTAGTACATTATTTATTGTTGCAAGTATTTTTTACAAAATGCTTCAAAAACTTCTGTGGACATGTCCCCAGCGTCCCCAGTGTAAATAACACCTATGGAAAGATATGATTTTTAAAGTTACCCCGCTGTGTTATTGTTTCTTACTACACGTGAACGCAACACAGCTGTAATGCGACTGTGCGAATCGTGTCTTTCCCGGAAACAACGCTGTTTTCTGGGGGGTGGTATCCGCTGGCCATCTATCAAAAGACAAAGCAAAACTTTAACAAGCCAGTTTTGGCCACGGAATTAAGGACGACCGTCGGGATTGCCTTGCTATGATTTGTCCGAGTTGATGAAACGAAATGTGTTTCGTGTGAAAGACAGACATTTTGTTAATTTGGCGAATTACGGCAGCTAGCGGTTAGCTCGGGGCTAGCCTATCCGCTGGCTAACAGAGCTTGACACTCTGTCAACAAGTTGTGTTCAGCATGGACTGCACGGCGCTGGAGCTCGATGGTGTCAAATTTGCCAAAACGGCTGTCACCTATGACCAGAATGGCAAATATAACGAGGCTGTATTTTATTATAAGGTAAGTGTTAATACATTTTAACTTGACATGTGATAAACAGATGCTGCTACCTGTCATCGTTAGCTCATCTTACCTAGAAGTAAACATTCACTTTTACTTGCAGAATGCAGCTTAACGCTCTGGATTGAAGCCTTTCTATTAAATGCACCAACGAGTAGATGAAGAAATGGCTTACTTTTCTGTTTTATCAAATTACAGTAACATTTAATTTATAATAAATTACAAAGAGACTGTCACTGAGTGCCAGTTGGTTACTGCATGGTTTTATAACCATTTTTTGCTATAGGAGGCAGCCCAGGCCCTGATATATGCTGGCATGGCAGGGTCCAAACTGGAGGGAATCCAGGACAAAGTGAATGAGTACTTGGATCGGGTCCAAGCCCTCCACAATGCTGGTAAGCTCACCTGACCACAGAGACACATCAGATCCACTGATCTTTTTTTTTGCTGTTCCTACATTTAGCTGATTCTCTTCATCAGAAGTGATATATGAACAACGTGTTTCCAGCTTCTACTGGAACTTTCAGTGGTGTTCCCAGGAATATTTGTTCTTACTGAAGCATGTCATGTTAAATGAAATTATTCATCCCTCCCTATTGTCTTACAGAGGTGAAATACTTGTGATTTGTAATGATGAGTTACTGAGTGGGCTGTAAGGACATACTTTCTCATTTGCTGTCTGACTACTTTTTTCCTGTGACTCTGCCCACACCATGGTGCTATGCGTGTGTGCACATGGGTGTGACCACAGAGACTGTGTGAGCATCCTGTTTTGTTGGACAGCCAGTGGATGACGTTTAGTATGGTCCTGCTGTTTGCAAAAACTGAACATTATAATATAAATCCCAGACCAGTTGTTGAATGAATTATTTTCAGAAGCCAAATATGGACACAAAAGAAAAGATGGAACAAAGCTAACCAAAATGTTTGTAGTTTTATTGCAGTTAACATGAGGGACAACCTCCTTTGCCATTCAGACACCCTGGTACTTACTTTAAGTGTCTGTTGTGTGTCCTTTGACCCCAGTCCAGGCACAGAAGATCGACCCGCTGAAGTCCAGGGAGCAGGTGGGCCTGGAGCGTGCCCACTTCCTGGTTACCCAGGCCTTCGAGGAAGACGAGAAGGGAAATGATGATGAAGCCATTGAACTTTACACTCAAGCTGTTGAGCTCTGCATTAAGACGGTAGGTCTCTCACTCTCCTTCTCTCTCTTGTTGTCATCACTCTCGCAGACGTAGCGACTAACTTTGACTCGATCTTCACTCGCAGTATCCACATTTGTTTCTCCTTCTGTGTTTGCAACAGTCCAACGAAACATCGGACCAGGCTCTGCAGAACAAGCTGAAGCAGCTAGCACGTCAGGCTTTAGACAGGTAAATGTTCCTGAACGTTAGTAAGAACTGTTATCTTGCTGTAGTTCTGAATCTCAACTGGAAGAGGCTGTGTTGAATTCCAGCTGTGCCGTGGCTCCGTCATGTTTCCAATACAGTTCCAATGTAGACTGAAAGCATATCAGAAATGGCGCATCTTCAAGCACCTTGCTCTTGAGCCTTCAGATTTTGTATTCTTTTGTTCAGTTTTCCATAGTTTTGGCCTTCAGTTGCTCTTTGTAATGAACTCTACATTTCACCTAAAAGAAGGATCCAGTTGGAAATAGCTAATGAACACAGACTGATTATGTTTTGTTGTTCTTTTAATTTTAGGTTAATAGATGTTTTTTGTGAAGCCCACTTCTATCGAGATTTGTTCATTGTAGTTCAGTTGAGCTCATCCTTATTCTTAATTTACCAGGAATTTTACATGGTCCCCACATGTTAATTTGTGACCCTTGGGCTCACAAGAAAAAACGTTTTATTTAATGTAAAAAGAATGTAGAGGATAGATGCTAGGTGTGTACGTCACTGTTGTTCAGTTGTAGCTTTTTCTCCCTTTTTTTGTCCTAAAACGGCGATGACATTTTCCAGGTCGAATTTAACAATTTCCTCCACTATGTTCTGTCAGAGCGGAGGGTCTTAAAGACTCCCAGTCCAAATCAACTCCAGCTCAGACTCAGGACAGGACTGGACCTTCTGGAACCAAGCCCAGCAGTGGGGACAGTTCCGGAGGGCCGGTCCGCCAGTTTTTCCCCCTCGGGCCAGACTTCTCCCTCCATGACCGGCCACACCCCCAGCCGGTTCGGGCAGTCCAGTCCAGCGAGCCTCAGGGTCAGCGCTACACGTCTGAGGAGATTGAGGTGCTCAGGTGAGACAGATTGCAGAATATGTTGTCAAGTGATACCACTTTAGGAGGATTCATACAGATCCTGGTAGACCTGGAAAACTCTGTAAAGAGGTCATATTGTGCTTTTAGGCCTTTTCCCTCTCCTTTATTGTGTTATATACCTTTGTTGTGCATGTAATAGGTTTGCAGAGTAAAGTGAAGTCCAGCCCAAAGGGAGTTCCCATCTTCCACATAAAACTCTGCTCTGAACTGCCTGTAAACAGCTCGATTGTAGTCCAGCCTTTACTTCCGCTTTGCTGTGATGCTCGCCTAGCGGCTAGTCCGACACGCCCTCAAAAACACCTGTGGAAAAACAGTGAGCTGCAGCACACAGCGACAAGACGTCCGCCTGCTGCCTCTCCTCTCCTTCCAAACACTAGCTCCCCTCCAGGCAGTCAGTGGACATAAAGTTGTTCCTGTGATGTAGAGACAGAGCTCAGTTAAAACTTTATGGATGAAAGATACTTTTGTTACAGATTAATAACTCACCACTCTGAAATGCTTGCTCCAGTCCATGTTGCTAAGCTGGTAAGGTGAACATATACAGCTGAACCGAAGCCGTCATTACCGGCTTTTCAGGACCCGACCTACGCTTCTGATTGGCTAGTAGTCCTTAACTTGGAACTGCGTATGTGCAGCTCCCAACAAAGATTTTATACAAGTAAGATACCTCACTCTATAGCTAAAACGAAGCCTTCAACACACAAGATGAAAAGCGGAGCTGCAGCAATGTGAAGTATGACAAAAATATGGTGTTTTTTGAAAACGAAACCATGTAAACCTGTTCTGGTACAACCCCTAAATGAAATTATGAACCTGTAAATGAGCCTAATATGACCACCTTAATACTAATTAATAAGAACAAAAACAAAGTTGATTGAAATGTCTTAGAATTTCATGAAATGTTTTTAATCTGCTTTGAAATTACAATTACTATATGAACAGTCTATGTGGTCACCAGCCACCAATAAAACTTTTGTCTGTGTATGACCACAATTTATTTTTCAGAATATGTTCTCCTTAGTAAATATGTGAAAAAGAAAGAAAATGTATGTATCACAAGCAGTACTTACTCAAATCTACTGTTAGCTGCTCTGTTGCACTAATCTCCTCCTTAATTTTCAGGAGTACATCAACAATCAATGGCATAGCATATGTTCCCTTTATGAGTGTGGACCTGAGAGAGCGATTTGCCTTTCCTGTCCCTTTCTCGTAAGTTTGTCTTCTATTTTTCCCTAAATAAACACCTGTAGTACTGTAATGTTTTTATGTCCTTCCATTTTATTAAAATCTGATCTGACAAATCTGAATGCTAATCTGTATTAGCATTGTTTATTGTAGCAAAGCTACAGGGGACATGAATTCAGTAGTTTTACTACCATGTCTGTCAAATCATATGTCAGTTGAAGTTAAGGTCAGTGAAAACCAAGACAAAAAATGGAAAACTCTAATGGGGGGAAAAAGCCAAATACCTGAAATGCCAACTTTACTCACATGGTGTGGTAGATAAGGTAACGATGGGGCCAGATATTTGTCCTTTTATCATATGCCATGTCAAACTCTCAACCACCATTTTTATTACCAGGCTTACTAATATCAGAAATTCAATGGACAAAAAATTGTTGGTTTCATGAGAAGGATAAAATGGCAGTTGTTTATTTTTATTCCCTCTGCCTCACATAGCTCTATAAGGCCCATAGTGAATCTCAATTAGTCATTCTAGAGAAACATCGTCCATATATATACAGTGGGGGAAATAAGTATTTGACCCCTTGCTGATTTTGCAGGTTTGCCCACTTACAAAGAATGCAACGATCTATAATTTTAATCATATGTACATTCTAACAGTGAAAGACAGAATCCCAAAGAAAATTCCAGAAAATCACATCATATGAATTTATTAAAATTGATAACCATCTGATGAGGAAAAACAAGTATTTGACCCCCTGGACAAACAGCATGTTAATATTTTGTAGAAAAGCCATTATTGGCCAGCACAGATGTCAAACGGTTTTTATAGTTGGTGACAAGGTTTGTGCACATTTCGGCAGGGATGTTGGCCCACTCCTCCCTGCAGACAGCCTCCAAATCATTCAGGTTCCGAGGTTGTCGCCTGGC
>NC_060152.1:3386508-3395206 GCF_021292245.1 Micropterus dolomieu
GTAGAAAGCTCTTTGGTCTTGCCCATGGTGGTGATGTTGGATGCTGGTTGTTTGGGTGTTGACAGGTGTCTTTTATACAGGTAACGAGGTGAGGCAGGTGTATTTGATGTAGATAATTGGTTGGGATTGGGGCTGTGTCTTAAAGAAAGACTAACTGGCTTGTAGGAGCCAGAATACTTGCTGTTTGGTAGGGGGTCAAATACTTGTTTTTCCTCATCAGATGGTTATCAATTTTTATAAATTCATATGATGTGATTTTCTGGAATTTTCTTTGGGATTCTGTCTTTCACTGTTAGAATGTACATATGATTAAAATTATAGATCGTTGCATTCTTTGTAAGTGGGCAAACCTGCAAAATCAGCAAGGGGTCAAATACTTATTTCCCCCACTGTGTGTATGTATATATATATATATATAGACAAAATGGAGAAGGATAATTTGGTGATTTGAATGGCTGTTTATTGAGATTATGCTTCACTAGGCGTGCAGGGGAAATAAAAGTTTACCATAAAAAGGGAGGAGTTGTGTGGTGATGCATCTGTTTCATGAGACCAACGAGTGACAGACGCCCACAACGCTCAATAAATGCTTCAGGAAACACTGGTGATTGCTTTGAAGTCTAGATGTGGTTTTAGAGGCTTTGCCAGGACTCAAATTATTGGTGAACTGAATGCCAGCACAAAACAGTAATGATCTGCAGCTCCAATTCAATGTCAATATTTGCTGACAAAAACACAGAGTGTAGATTTTAGATTAGTTTGGTGTGATGGTCAGACAGACAGCGAGTAGCTGGCTGTGTGAGAATTAAATAGGTATTAACCAGTTTTTAACTCCTATTTATTTTTCTCACCAGGGACAAAACAGGAAAACTTGCACTGTCACCCAAACAGAAGGTCATCTTCTCCCGCTGGGTCCGGCCCGACGAGATCTGCAATAATCCCACCATGATCATGTCTGTGTCCAGCTTCAGCATCAAACAGGTCAGATTAGCAGCTGGACTGTATTTTGTATACTAACAGTTTTTTATAACCTTCTTTAATTTTGGTATTAGTCTGTGACAGGCTGTTGCTTGTAAACTTCTGTCACTTGAATTTTAAATGGAAAATATTGTTCTTTGCAGCTGTGTATTTTTGGAAAAGGTTTGGTTATTTGATTTTATTATTTAAAATACAGGCAAATTATTTTTCATAAGCTTTGCAGCACTTGCTCTCTACCCAGAGTGCATTGCTGTACTGTTTGTTTCTGTCCTGTCACTTCTCCATTTACCCGATGAACTTGTTTAAATTCAGCCAGTAGAGGACACAGCATTAGATAAGGATCTTCATGGTAGAAATGTTCAAATAACCTTTGGCAGGGATACAGAGTTAAAACGTATTGCACTCAAAATCCAAACACAGTTTAATATGTTTAAATGTCAAATTATTACTGGTATAAACATATTAAAATGCTAATTAATGTGATTTTCTCTCCTTTTATCCAGACGGTGGTGTCTGACTGTTCGTTTGTGGCGTCGCTAGCCATCAGCGCAGCTTATGAGAGACGTTACAACAAGAAACTCATTACCAGGTACTGTGTTTAACCTCTGTGATTTGACTGGAATTGGTACATGCACATTAACTATGTGTTCACTGGAAGTGCCAGTAATTTGTGCTGCTGTTCTTTTAATATTCTGTTTTTGATATTCCTTATATTGTTGGTAACAAAGATTGTGGTCCTATATCGTCCTAAACAAAACATTAACACCATGAAACAGAAGAATATTGTCAAGGTACGCCTTGGCATGACTTCAGGTCATGCAGACAACCAGAGTAGAACTGATCACTTATACAGTACATGTACAAAAGCATCTACTCTATCTTGCTTCTAACCTTTTAAATAAAGGCAAACATGGGCTTTAATTGTAGTTAATAGTGTGTGTGCACGTGTGTGTTACAGCGTCATCTATCCTCAGAACAGACGAGGAGAACCTGAGTATAACCCCTGTGGGAAGTACATGGTCAAGCTTCACATCAACGGAGTTCCCAGGAAGGTAAAATCAGTTCATCTGGAGAAATAAACCACTATAGGGGCAGTGCGAGATACATAACATACAGCAGAATATAGTGTGTTATAAATGCACAGTTTGGAGTCAGAAGGGAACCAGTAGTTGGCTGATTTGCATTGCAGATATTCTTTTCCTGTTTTGTAAATAGAAAAGGTAATGTAGAAAAAAATGTGTTGTTCCTGTCAGTGTTTTTTTAATGAACTGCAGGCAAAACGAATTGTCCCTAGCAATAATTTCGATTCGAAAAAATGTTAGTGTCTAGTCAATGGATTTGGTACACAAACGGTTAACATATCTTGCTGTCCAATGCTTTTTTAAGTTTTGAAAGATTACATTACTCTTTGGTTCTGTATTATTTAGGCTTTGAGTGAGAGAAATTAATTGTGTACTGTCATGTAGCTTAATTAATTCAAAATGCAGAGCAAAATGTTAATTTGCACTGCACAACATCCCTCAAACCAGCAGCCCTCCTCTGTCCCCGCTGCAGGTGATTATAGACGACTACCTGCCGGTGGATCGTAACGGAGAGCTGCTGTGCTCCTACTCCAGCAACAGGAACGAGCTCTGGGTCTCCCTGATAGAGAAGGCCTACATGAAAGTGATGGGAGGCTACGATTTCCCTGGCTCCAACTCTGTAAGTGAAGGTGGACAAACCAGGAGATGAAACTATTTTTAAAGAAGTTTCTTCATCTGCTACAGTGAAACTGCTCAGTGTCCAACGCTAGAAGGCCCAGACAAATATGATCACCGTAAAACATTTGGATGAGGCATTTGCTTAGCAAAAATGTGTGTGATTTCAAGAAGGCTTGTTTAGAATTCAGTTTAATGTTTTATCAAATGGTAATTTATTCAATTGAATTCAGTAAAATTTATACAGCGCTAGTTCATAACTAAAGTTATCTTGTTTGCACTTTTCACATAGAATATGTCAAGATCGTACTAATATTGTTTACAGAGGCCCAACAATTCCTACCATGGGCAAACACAAAGGCAAGGAAAGTCAAGAGGTAGAGAAACCTTAAACAGAACTGTGACTCATGCGGGCAGAAGGTGACTCGCAACCACAGATCCAGATTCCACATCTCCAGAGCCAGAAACACCTGCAGGAAGTTGAGTTAGTAACATGCATTAATGGGATAAGGTTGCATATAGATGGAGAGAGGAGCTTGTGTTACTTTATGTATTCCTTCATGATTTAGACAGGCTTGGGAAGTCTGGAAAATTGTAATAAAGTACATCTGATCACTTCCAGGTCTTGAAAGGTTTGGTAATTGCAAAATAATCAGCAAAAGAAGTTTTCTTATATGTTGGCAGCTGTTTTATGTGTAGTCACTCTCAGCGGACATCATACTGAATACAAACAAAAGTCTGATGTTAGTCAAGAAATTAGGTTGTGGAAGAGTAAAGTTTTTCCTATTCTTTGTTACAGAACATTGATCTGCACGCGCTCACTGGCTGGATCCCTGAGCGCATCGCTATGCACTCAGACAATCAATCATTCAGCAAGGACGACACTTTTCGGATGCTTTTCCAGAGGTGAGCAACACACAGACATACACAGAAGAAGTATTTTCCTAGTTTATAAACAAACAAAAAAAAAGTCCATTTTCTTCCACTCTGCACATCTGGCTTCATTCTCCCTCTGAATCTGCTTCTGTCTCTCGCTGTCTGCAGGTTTCACAGGGGTGATGTCCTCGTCACCACAGCGACGGGGGTCATGACTGAGGAGGAGGGTGAGAAATGGGGTTTAGTGCCAACACACGCCTACGCTGTGCTTGATATCCGGGAATACAAGGTAGGCAAATTAAAGTCGCATTAGCTTGTCATCATAAGCTCTTATATTTATCATCAGAGAGGATAAGGAAAACATAAGCTTAGTGATACAGTTGATAGACACTGATGTTTGGACCAAGCTTGGCTGAAGTCCTGAACATTATGGGTGTTAGTGTAGTATCAATGAGGTTATTGTAGAGAAAGTCAGCGTTGTGTCAGCCGAGCATCATTAGCATAACATTCTGCATGCTTGAAATGTTGGCATCCCATTTTTATACCATATTCCCCCATCACTGCAGACTGAGTATATGGTTAAATAAAAGATAAGAACATTTGAATGTTAAAGCTGTTCATGTCAGTCAAAACCTGCAAAGGGCACTAAGGAGGGAGTATTAGGTGTTTTCACTAACTCCCTGCAGAAAGCAGAAACCTTCCCTATGGTGCACTGCAAGAAATGCAAAACAATGACCAATTTGATACTTGCCATACTATTACCGGCGTTGAAGGCCACCCACAACCCAAATGAGTGATCCCTAATTCTACTGCATCTGTTGTAATCGACATCATGTCTGTGGGTGTGTTGTTCTTGCAGGGAATGCGTTTCCTGCAGCTGAAGAATCCGTGGAGTCATCTGCGATGGAAAGGGCGTTACAGCGAACGTGACGAGAAGAACTGGACACCTGAACTCCTCAAACACCTCAACTTTGACCCCAAGACAGCACAGAAGTTTGATAATGGTATTCCCTTTCTTTTTCTAACTTCATTACCAACAATATGGGCATAAAATGTACCGTCTGAAGGTAATTTAATTCGTTTAGCTCCTACCCTTGAATGTTCCTATTGTAATTTGGTGCTGTCGCTCATTTTGGCAAATTGGCTGTCACCTGAAATGACGCTGCATCATTCAAATCATATCAAAACACACGTGCCATATATTTATATCCGCGGCCAGTTCTTACTGTCGTGTAGCATTGCTGTTTGAAACGTAAGGGATGGGGCATCAGAGTGGCAAAGGGAAAAGTAATCGCCTGCCGCTGTGTAGTCGAGGTACGATCCTTAGCAGCAGTGCTCAGATACAAATAATACTTAAATTTTCCTCCGTGTTTCTCTCCAGGTGTTTTTTGGATTGCATGGGAGGACCTTTGTCAGTACTATGATGTCATCTACCTGAGCTGGAACCCTGCCCTGTTCAAAGATTCCTCCTGTATTCACAGGTGTGTGTGTGTGCCAGATTTTCTTAACATTGAGATGGAAATGTAGGTTGTATGTAAATTCTGTTCAACTGAAGAACTGGAAAAAAGAACAGTATACTTCTATTTTTTGAGTATATACTCAGTCTGAAGTGTGTGTGCTCTGGTTTGTGTTACTGTCTGCAGTAGCTGGGATGGGAAGCAGGGCCCAGTGAAGGACGTCTACAGTCTGGCCAACAATCCGCAGTACAAGCTGGAGGTCCAGTGTCCAACAGGGGGAGCTGCTGTGTGGGTGCTGCTCACCAGACACATCACAGACAAGGTAGAGAATCAGAGCTGAGTGAAGTCATGTGATATATAATTATATATAATAATTTAATTGTATATGTGTGATACTGTAAGGTTTCACTTGAAACTAATGACTGTTATCCGTTTTGTTTCTTCAGGATGATTTTGCACAGAACAGGGAGTTTATAACCCTTGTTGTTTACAAGACAGACGGGAAGAAGGTTTACTACCCAGGTAAGGTTTGATAGATGCCTTAGAAGACTTTTCCTCTCTGTGCCACTGAGCTGTGAGATCCGTACTGTAGATGAGGCAGCACTCTGTCGCGTCTTTATTTCACCCCCACAGTCGCACATAACAAGGTCAGATGCCTGAAAGAAAGATTAGTCCATCACAAACCTCTAACTGCTCTGATTCATGACTAATTGAACTGATTCATAAAGACAGCAGCAGACTTTAAACTAAAGAGTTCACCGCAAAATAATACACACCTTTTACTTCCATGAAAATAGACAAAGAGGTCCACCCTAACTATGAGCTGGTTATTCACTATATAAATAAACTACACTGGCTCTCTCCACAGCGGACCCCCCTCCTTACATCGACGGCATCCGTATCAACAGCCCACACTACCTGACCAAGATGAGACTGACCAGCGCAGGGACACACACCTTCACACTGGTGGTTTCCCAGTATGAGAAACAGAACACCATCAACTACACACTGCGGGTGAGAAAGACCTTTTGTATAAACGTTTTTTATCTCACAGAAAGCTTTTTGTTAAATGAGATACACGTATATGTGTGTGTGTCTGCTAGTGTTAGGACAGGGGTATGTTTTTTGGGTTTTCTTTTCCAATCAACATCACTTTTTATACAAAATCGGCAGGTTTTTGAAAAGCGTTGAATTCAGTTCCCCCCCCCCAAAACGACCTGAAAAAGTCTGAAATTTATTTCACAAAAGTCTTAAATATGTTCTCTCCCCTGCTGTAAGCTGTTATATTAGACCAGCAGCAAACACCGTCACTACAGGTAAATAGCGGGGGATATGTTTTTATTATTTGTAGCTTAATTCTTAATTTACCATTTTATTTATACTTCATTCTCCACCTTATTTAACTGCTTACTCACTTATTGAATCTGACTTCTTTCCCTTCAGTTCTCTTTTCCCCAATCACTGTCTAATTTTATATCTCTGTTGACATATCTGTATACCTCATTATACCAATATACTGCCCAGCCCTAAGTTCAATAAAATGATCCAATACAAAAATCAAGTTTAAAGGCTCAAAACGTGCTTGAGATGGGCCATCCATGCTGCAGTGAGCAGCAAGTCTGCCTTTGTTTTTTTGTCAGATGTGCGTATTGCAGGGTGAATCAGTTACAATAATCACTGCTCTCTTCTGGTCATCTCTCTGTGACGCCCTTCTCATTGTCTTGGAGGCTGTCCTTGCTGACATGAGAGGGTCATCCACTGATCTAGTTCACCTGGGCCCTCCACTCTATAAAAGCTGGTCCATGTGCACGCTCTGTCTCTCTCCTCCTACCTTACACCCACCTTACATCCTCTTCTTTTGGTTTGCACCTTCGACACCTCCCGCACATGCGTGCATTGCTGATATTGCTGATTTACACACCCTATTGTTAATTTCTCTTAACTAGTTTTTAATTTAGTTTTTAATTTAATTTTAATAATTGAGGTTTGTTTGTTTTAAGGTAAATCTGCATTAACGTCCTCCTGCTCATATTCCCTGAGCTAGTTTATTTTTCTTTTTTTTTTTTTTTGTCATTTATAATTCATGGCCTCCTCTTGCTAACAGCAGTGAGGACTGTTGAGAACTATTTATATTGAAATTGCTCATTAAAAAAAACCCCTGCACCCTGTTCTTGTGTCTGCTGGATGTTTGTATGTGTGCTGATGTAGTATGTGTGTAACCGCATCAGAACTCCTGTAACCACAGCAGGCTCTGTCTCTCTTTTTCTCTCTCTCTCTCGCTCTCGCTCTCGCTCTCGCTCTCGCTCTCGCTCTCGCTCTCGCTCTCGCTCTCGCTCTCTCTCGCTCTCGCTCTCGCTCTCTCTCTTTCGCTCTCTCTCTTTCGCTCTCTCGCTCTCTCTCTCTCGCTCTCTCTCTCTTCACCAACGCAGCCAAAAAACGCTCTCCCCAGCTCAGATCAACGTTTCTCTTTGAAAATCGTCTTGAGAATAACTGATTCATCTCTCTGTTGTTCACTGAGTTTTCACAAGAGATCAAAGCAGAAAGCAGGAAACATGATTTAATTTCTGATGTTTCTTTCACCAGAGCAGCGCTGATATGAAAGCTCTATTTTGTGTGCAGATGATCATGAATAAATTAACAGCATTTGGAAACATGTTACACTTTGTCTTACAAAATTGCTGATAACAAAATAGCAATATGGTAGTCTTTTTGATGTTTGCTCCTTTTATGTTCTTTAATTCACCAGCTTTTACTTTTTCTGTATGCTTCTTGGTTGCTTTCTGCTGTATACAACTCATTCTTCAAACCAATTGGATTTAAACCCATCATCTATCTTTTGTTATTTATTTTTTTAAAAACCTTGACTGCCAGCCAGATTTCTTTTGTTGGATCCGTTTTTATTCAGGGTGAAATAACAGTTATTTTATTTGTTTATTTATGTATCCTTTAATTTATTTAGTTGTTTTCAGCAGGTGGTATTGTTATCCTTTTCCTTTATGTTAATGTTTTAGTTTTTAGTAGTAGTAGTAGTAGTAGTAGTAATCGGTTTTATTTCTTTCCATAGGTATACTCCGGATGCAAATTCACCTTCTCCAAGATCCCAAATCCCTTCACTCAAACCAAAAGAGTAAGTTAAATGACACTCCTACACAAGTAAATAGTAGTGCTGGGCAACACACTTTATTGCGCACTTTTAATTTAAATGTACTGCTATATACACAAAAGTGCAATAACGTGGTTTGCAAACACTTTAAACAAATAAGGTGCTTTTTACTAGCAGTATTCTCTTTATACAGCAGCAATAAAATATTTCTTGTAAATCTCTCAGCTTAAACATTAATGTAATCAAATCACATATAAAACCATGTTGTGTTTGGCTCTCTGCTTCTGTCTTCAGATCAACGGCCAGTGGAAGGGGCTCACCGCTGGTGGTTGTGGAAACTATAAGGATTCATACAAACAAAACCCAATCTATCAGATTAACCTGGAGCGGTCTGGACCGCTGCTCATCGAGCTCAGAGGATCCAGGTTAGACTGATGCAAGGGCCACACCGCCTACCTGAGCAGTGTGTGTGCGTCACGGAACCTCTTGCTTTTCATTTTGGCATTAAGAGACAGAGCCATGTGGCTGCAGCAACGATGTCTTGCTTATGTTTTTCCTTGTTACGCAATTCTCAGCAAAAATAGACA
>NC_060152.1:3395306-3431417 GCF_021292245.1 Micropterus dolomieu
CTCTCGCTCTCGCTCTCTCTCTTTCGCTCTCTCTCTTTCGCTCTCTCGCTCTCTCTCTCTCGCTCTCTCTCTCTTCACCAACGCAGCCAAAAAACGCTCTCCCCAGCTCAGATCAACGTTTCTCTTTGAAAATCGTCTTGAGAATAACTGATTCATCTCTCTGTTGTTCACTGAGTTTTCACAAGAGATCAAAGCAGAAAGCAGGAAACATGATTTAATTTCTGATGTTTCTTTCACCAGAGCAGCGCTGATATGAAAGCTCTATTTTGTGTGCAGATGATCATGAATAAATTAACAGCATTTGGAAACATGTTACACTTTGTCTTACAAAATTGCTGATAACAAAATAGCAATATGGTAGTCTTTTTGATGTTTGCTCCTTTTATGTTCTTTAATTCACCAGCTTTTACTTTTTCTGTATGCTTCTTGGTTGCTTTCTGCTGTATACAACTCATTCTTCAAACCAATTGGATTTAAACCCATCATCTATCTTTTGTTATTTATTTTTTTAAAAACCTTGACTGCCAGCCAGATTTCTTTTGTTGGATCCGTTTTTATTCAGGGTGAAATAACAGTTATTTTATTTGTTTATTTATGTATCCTTTAATTTATTTAGTTGTTTTCAGCAGGTGGTATTGTTATCCTTTTCCTTTATGTTAATGTTTTAGTTTTTAGTAGTAGTAGTAGTAGTAGTAGTAATCGGTTTTATTTCTTTCCATAGGTATACTCCGGATGCAAATTCACCTTCTCCAAGATCCCAAATCCCTTCACTCAAACCAAAAGAGTAAGTTAAATGACACTCCTACACAAGTAAATAGTAGTGCTGGGCAACACACTTTATTGCGCACTTTTAATTTAAATGTACTGCTATATACACAAAAGTGCAATAACGTGGTTTGCAAACACTTTAAACAAATAAGGTGCTTTTTACTAGCAGTATTCTCTTTATACAGCAGCAATAAAATATTTCTTGTAAATCTCTCAGCTTAAACATTAATGTAATCAAATCACATATAAAACCATGTTGTGTTTGGCTCTCTGCTTCTGTCTTCAGATCAACGGCCAGTGGAAGGGGCTCACCGCTGGTGGTTGTGGAAACTATAAGGATTCATACAAACAAAACCCAATCTATCAGATTAACCTGGAGCGGTCTGGACCGCTGCTCATCGAGCTCAGAGGATCCAGGTTAGACTGATGCAAGGGCCACACCGCCTACCTGAGCAGTGTGTGTGCGTCACGGAACCTCTTGCTTTTCATTTTGGCATTAAGAGACAGAGCCATGTGGCTGCAGCAACGATGTCTTGCTTATGTTTTTCCTTGTTACGCAATTCTCAGCAAAAATAGACAAAAAATTGTCTATGAAAATTATCTGTTGATATTCATATGGACATAACTGAACCGACCGGAGATTTATATCAATCAAGTTGCCTTCAAATTATGTGATATTTGCTCAACCAGGTGGTAGTCTATAAGAACCTCCTATACCAGTGATTCTCAAAGTGGGGTCCCGGGACCCCCAGGGGGTTCCCAGCAAAAAGCGGAATAATTTATTTTTGTTAGAATTCCATCCATAAGTAACCTACTATGTAATGGAGACACATTATTATTTTATGTTTTTAAGATACTTTTTAGGTCTTTTTTGCCTTTATTTTGACAGGACCGTGGAAAGTGAGAGGAAAGAGGGAGAGAGATATGGAGTGACACGCAGCAAAGGGCCACAGGTTGGATTTGAACCCGGGCCGCTGCAGCATCCACTCAGCCTTTGTACATAGGCAGCGGAGACACAGTTTTTCAAAATTACCTCTAACATATCGTTGCCATTTCTGCACTGCAATTTTTTGTTAGCGCTCTAAATCTGTACCGATGCTGATCTATCTGTGATGAACTCATGGCACTCGGCATTTGTTGGTTGTACACCTGAAAATCGAACTTTTAGTTGAAATGAAGATAAACACTAAAACTTCTGGGACATTCTACCACATAAAGCACTAAATATATCCCAAATACATATACATAAATGGAATCAAAATTACAAATATAAAATAATAATAAAAAAATACATTAAAAATAATAATACGTTTATGCTGAAAGAACAGCAGGACTTTACGACTGCTGCCTGTCCATCATCAAGCTGTGTTAGAGTTGGTAGTTATTCCCTTTCTCTGCTTTTCTGTCTCTGTTTACAGGCAGTACAGTGTTGGTTTTGAGATGGTGACGGTGTCGACGGTGGGGGATCCGGGCCCGGCGGCCTTCCAGAAAAAGAGCAGTGGTGATTACAGGTACAGTCGGACAAATATAACTTCACAGTCTGGTAATTTATTATCTTTACTGAACAATACAGTGAAATTCATTTGCAGTAATGAAACACAGGAAATTATTCTCAATAATTTAATTGGTAACAAGTAAAGCAAACCGTTTTGAATGCATGTAGAGAAAGCTAAAGAAGGGCATTCATAATTTATAAATAACCCAGTAGCATTATTTGAGAAACAAAGATATTTACTGTTATTTTGTCAAAGGAATTTACCAGATATTTACTGGTCACTATTGTCTCTGATCCATGTTTCTTACAGTTGAAGTGTTGCATGTTAAGATACACCACATTACTCTTTTGTTCTAGAAAAATTCACAGTACTGTCTCCCATTCACTTTTATTGAAGCCTGTATTATGGCTTTGTTCAACATGTTTAACAAGCGGATGTGCTCAGCGGATGTTTTTGAAATGGGGAAGTTATTATTCTGGCATTTATATGTAGCACATTATCACCAGACTACAAACTGTAACGTTGCTCTCATATACAGCTGATAGTTCGTGACTGCTCTGCTCATTACCACATCACTTGACATCATGTCCTCTTTCCGAAAAAAAAATGCAGGCAAATTTCATTGAACAGAAACATAATGTGACCATACTTTTAATGCAGCATTTATGTAATGTTGGAAAATGTCAAATTAAAGGTATCTTATCAAATGTTCTCATAAAGAAACTAAAGCCTGACGAATACAGGATTTTTAAGTCCGATACCGATTTCAATATTTTAAAATTTTAAAATCTGACAGCCGATATATCGCCCGATATTCTTTTTTTTTTTCCCCTTATTTTAAGAAATGCATAACATGTTGAGACCTCACCAAGATACCATGACATAATGCAGTTTAAAAATAAACTTGTATTGTTAAAAATAGTACTTTGAACAAAAGCACAACAAAATATATTAATGTTTTGATAGATAAGGCTCAAATGTATAAAACTACAGAATACATTTTAAAAATATCTGATTTATTATAAATTATAGTACTACTACTAATGAACATGTATTGTGGAGGCCAGGGAAACAGAAACTATATGAAATACCAAAATGTACCTATAGTACAGAACCCATTTGCTAATCCTAAAACACTTCTGGCTCTATGATACAGTGACACAGAAGAAACGCTACCCTTGAATTAATCTAATACTACATAACTGGCTACAACGAGGACCTGCAACTGTGTGTTGGATACATTCAGCTCACCTTTATTCACAAATCCCCTCTGGTTTAATCGTTTCTGACACGCCGACTGTAACTATTCAATTAAATTAAATTTTATTTATATAGCGCCAAATCACAACAACAGTTATCTCACAGCGCTTTTCATAAAAGAGCAGGTCTAGACCGTACTCTATGATGATATTTACAGAAGCCCAACAGTTCCCACCAAGAGCCGCACTAGGCGACAGAGGCAAGGACAAACTTCCTTTTAAGAGGCAGATACCTCGAGCAGAACCATGGCTCAGGGTGGGTGGCCATCAGAGAAAGAACAGAAACGAGCTCAGTGCATCATGGGAAATCCCCCGGTAGTCTAGGCCTATAGCAGCATAACTAAGGGATGGTTCAGGACTACCTGAGCCAGCCCTAACTATAAGCTTTATCAAAGAGGAAAGTCTTAAGCCTACTCTTAAATGTGGAGATGGTGTCTGCCTCCTGAACCCAAACTGGAACCTGGTTCCACAGGAGAGGAGCTTGATAGCTGAACGCTCTGGCTCCTAGTCTACTTTTGGAGACTCTAGGAACCACAAGTAACCCTGCATTCTGGGAGCGCAGTGCTCTGGTGGGGTAGTAAGGTACTATGAGCTCTTTAAGATAGTGTAGCATGGCTAAAAATTTGCTATGAATTTTAATAAATTTATGAGAATTAATACCCAGTTATGAATTTTAATATTCAGAAAATATCAAAAATCCATAAAAGCTCTCGTTAAAAAGGGCACCACAGGAGTTGTTATAATCCTAGAGTCTCCGGACCTTTAGGTAGTTTTAATAATTATACAATTATTACTAGTGATCAGTTAGTTAATAATCGTTTAAATAAATCAATCAGTCAGTCTCATATCTAAAGGGTCAATTCTCTTGGCAGGGACGTGGAAATAGGCAACACACACAGTTCTTGATCGTATTACAGTGAATTTATTAATAACTAAAGCGATATAAACGGGTGGTTAAATACAGGGAAGATAAACAATGGCTGAACAATGAGAAATGGAGGTTCGATTGTGGGAAGCATTTGACTCATACGGCAGAGGAGAACTAATGAAAGTAAGTTATGAGTTTAGGAGTTAAAAGGAAATATTAACATTACGGGACATCCCTGATCACAGAATGTTTTGTTGGTCTTATGGCTTGTCGACGGCCTGCTTTGGTCTGTTGCACGGGTCCCACGCTAGCTGCCCAATCCTGGCTTTTTGCTAGTGATTCTCCGGGGTTCTGTCTGATTGAAAACGCCTCCTCCGTCAGGCAATTCGGCTGTTTTCAGGTTTCCGTCGTTGCCGCTGGCGGGACCACGTGGCTTGGTCTGACCTCGGTGAAGTTGGCTCGACGAACAAGCTTAAAAGGGAACTTGGTCGTTCCTGAATTTGTAACTTAATGGACTGATAACTTTAACAAAAGAAAGAAAGAAAGAAAGAAAGAAAGAAAGAAAGAAAATAAAACAAACTGAGGGGCAGATTGATGTCGCGGCACTTCGCGTGTGTAGCTTCAAGTGAACAAAGGCCTGTTGCGCTGGCCGAACTCTTAGGGCGTTGCCTGGAGAGGCACGAGGGGAAGAGCAGAGAGAGCGAACGACGTCGCGTGTCGCTCTTTTGTTGCCTGGGGCGTGGTTCCCCAGAGGGCGTTTCAGGTTTCCCGAGGGACTGCCTTTCTAAACTTAATGTCTAAAGAAAAGAAATCTTTTTGCGTGTATTATAATAAAAAAATTTCCACAATCGAACCTTAATGGTCAAACGGTTGTACCGTTCTAAGTTAAGCATTTGGTAACAGGAAACAATTGTCACATTATTGGTCAGGATAAGTTGGTGACATTTATACATTAACGGCATTTCCAACGATGGTATGTAATACTTAATTCGTCCACTTGGGGGAGCTCAGGTTACATGAGGAAAGCTTTAGGATTTCCTGCCTTTCCAAGGAGATTCTGATAGGCTGTTCAGGGAAATGCTAATCGCTGGTTTATGTCCCTTTGTCAGTTTAACAGTCAGGCACCGCTTTATCAGCTTCGTAGATCAAAAAGGTGCCAGTTTTATGGTCAGGGATAGCACTTAGAGAAAGCAACTTTTCCACCGCCCTTCCGTTGGGGTCTCTTTAGCAGTCTGTTTAAGCTGATCTTTAACCCCCCTGCTCCTCTCTGGGAGAGGAAAAGAGGAATTTGGAGTAGCTCCAAATTTATTTAATATAAAATGCACAAATCCACACCGTTGTCCCACTACAATAGCTTGAATGCTCTGGCTCCTAGTCTACTTTTGGAGACTCTAGGAACCACAAGTAACCCTGCATTCTGGGAGCGCAGTGCTCTGGTGGGGTAGTAAGGTACTATGAGCTCTTTAAGATAAGATGGTGCCTGACCATTAAGAGCTTTGTATGTGAGAAGAAGGATTTTAAATTCTATTCTGGATTTTACTGGAAGCCAATGCAGAGAAGCTAAGACAAGAGAAATATGATCTCTTTTCCTGGTTCCTGTCAGAACACGTGCTGCAGCATCCTGGATCAGCTGAGGAAGAGTTTTAAAGGACTTTTTCGTGCAGCCTGATAATAGGGAATTGCAGTAATCCAGCCTGGAAGTAACAAATGCATGGACAAATTTTTCTGCATCATTTTTAGACAGGATGTTCCTGATTTTCGCAATATTATGTAGGTGAAAAGAGGCGGTCCTTGAAATTTGCTTAATGTGAGACTTAAACGACATGTCCTGATCAAAGATAACTCCAAGATTCCTCACAGTGGTGCTGGAGGCCAGGGCGATGCCATTCTGAGTAACTATATCTTTAGATAATGCGTCACGGAGGTGCCTGTGCCCCAGAACAATAACTTCAGTTTTAGTTTTTTTTAGAGTTTAACATTAGAAAATTACCGGTCATCCAGGTTTTAACATCCTGAAGGCACATTTGAAGTTTAGCTAACTGATTAGTTTCTGGCTTGATCGATAGATATAATTGAGTATCATCTGCATAACAATGAAAGTTTATGGAGTGTTTCCTGACAATGTTGCCTAAAGGAAGCATATATAAAGTGAAGAGGATTGGTCTGAGCACAGATCCTTGTGGAACTCCATGACTAACTTTGGCGTGCATGGAGGACTCAGCGTTAACATGTACATGTGTGATCTGATAAATAGGATTTAAACCAGCTTAGAGCGGTTCCTTTAATGCCAATGAAATGTTCCAGTCTCTGTAATAGAATCTAGTGGTCAATGGTATCAAAAGCCGCACAAAGATGTAGTAAACCCAGTACAGAGACAAGTCCTTTGTCTGATGCAATAAGGAGGTCGTTAGTAATTTTCACCAGTGCTGTCTCTGTGCTATGATGAACTCTAAATCCTGACTGAAAATCCTCAAATAATATACAATTTAATAGCTCGTTAATTTTAGCCTCCTCCACTGATATACAAGGCATTAGCTTTGTGGGTGATTTAGCAACAGGCAGCACTTTCTGCTGTTGGCGATGCTAGAAAATATTTAGAAGTAATAAATTAGAGAGAAATGAGAGGACCGGTCACCAGAACTGCTAAACAGTTTCAAAAGTAAATCTACAATGACGCCTGTCAACAGCGTAGCCTCCAACACTAGGTTACTGTAAAATTAAACACACTCCTGAGCCTGGAGAGGTCAGTGAAAAACGGGAGGGTTATGAAGTCAGGTCTCCGAAGACTAAGACTAGCAAACATGGCAACTGACAACTTCCATTTAAATTTGTTATACCCATTAAAGTGAAAAGAAATGCATTACTAAATCGCACCTAACATTTACCCTACTCAAAAATGTGAATTCTGCAAAGATGAAGACAAGACAATTCTGCACTTATTTTTTGAACATTTTTGGATAACTTTGTAACTCAAACTAATCATTTAATCAAACTAGAAGCCATAATATGTAATACTATACTATGAAAACAAGCATTTAAAAATCTGTAAAATGGTTAACTTACTCATCTTATTAGGTAAGTACCACGTCCATAAGATCAAGTTCTCAAGATCTCGACCATCATTTGAATTATTTAGAACAGAATTCAGAATGTATTGTGAGTCTGTCCAATTTATAAATGACAATAAATGTGCCCATACAATTAATTTGTTATGGGAACTATCTATAGAAATGTAATGTAATGTTTATACTGCCTTTAGTAATATGCCAATACTTTCTTTTACCATACCGTATTTTTCTCTACATTTACATTTTCATTTGTTATTCCTATAGTTGATATATTTTCCTTAAATTATTTACCAGAATGTTTATGATGTTATTTTTACATGAATGTAATACCTCCATAGAGTGGAGGTGGTTTTGTATGTTCAATGATGGAAGATACTCACACATAGGCCTACCTGTTGTGATGTCTAACCTTGTTAACTTGTTGTGAACCAAATAAATGAAAATAAATAAATAAATATGGCGCTGGCCGCAGGTGCAGTATTCACGGTACTCCTGCTAAAATTTATCACAACTCGCCACCAGTTTCTTACCAGAAGAATTAGGTATATTCTGATCGAAAACGATTTACACTTCAAAAGAAATTTTCTTCTTCATTTGTTTATGCTCTTGCTGGCTTCCTCCTTCTTCTCAGTTTTTCCCGTCATCCGACCAGCACCATAGCAACCGTTTTGCTCTCCCATTGGTTAGCTGTTCGAAACATCACGACACTACAAGGATTCTGGATAATAGCCCATAGCATAGTGAGGTCTGATGCACACTTGCAAAAGGGGTGCATTAAGTGCACTGACGATCACTCCTGGAGAACAACATTAGAGGATCGGGACACCCTACGGTCTTGCAACCCTTAGCGAGAACGCGCATTGAGGGGCACAAGGGCGGAAGTGCGGATATCGGGACATGGACTTATTGAATTCATTTCCTCCCTCATAATATTTTTTTAGACTCGAACATGTATTTATTAAAGATTTTTTTGGAAACATGCACTGCTTACATCCATGTGTCATTGGCTGGCAGTCCTCTTCATTCCTGCCTTTAAAGGCACTTTGCTACATTATTTACATTTTTTGGCACAGTACTGCCACCAGCTGTTGATTAGTGCCATAACCAAGAATCAGCAAGAATCTACATCAAGTCACGTGCATGCTCGTTGCTCGTTAACATACGTGTGTCCTTGCAGTGCATGTGCTAGAGCACAACATACCAACAATACTGAGGCCAGTATCAATATAGAGTTTAAAAATGTCACATAATTGTTCTTTTACATAAACAAACATTTTGAATCATGACCATGTACGTTTTAACACAAATCAACATGAAGGATGTCACAGGTTGGCCATGTGCCTCTGAAGAGGACATGTTTAGATTTCGTTAAAGTAATTAGTGAGGGAGGTGTTCAGCTTAATGTGATAATTTTACGTTTTTTAGCTCCACTGGATCTGTGCTGCTCCACTGGATCTGCCCCCCGAACTGATTTGTTAACTTCTGTAAAGCCTGACAGTCTCTCTCTCTCTCTTTCTCCAGATGTGGCTTCTGCTACATGGAGGCGGACCACGTCCCAGCAGGCATCTACAACGTCATCCCCACCACCTTCTTGCCCAAACAGGAAGGACCTTTCTTCTTGGACTTTTCCAGCACCATACCCCTCAAGGTCTCCCATCTCCAGTAAAGATGGAGCTGGAGAGAGGAGGGGCGGAGGTTGGGAGTGAGGTTCATGCAAGAGTGACATGGGATGTCTCTGAAACTATACTTTGGAGATGTCATCAAGGCCTCAATAAAACTCAAAGGGCCTGGGGCGTGACTGGCAGCCTTGATAACTCTCGCTGAAACCTTTGTGGAGGTACAGTAAATGGAAAGACTTGAGGGCTTGAACTTCAACATTGACTTGATGATACCACCACAGTTATGAAGAATAAGTTAATTGTTAATAAGGAATCATCAAGAGGAACTTCAGTATGAAATTTAACCCAACTACAGTCAAGGCATTTTGGTACAGAAAGAAATTCACTTTCACCAAAAATGACAAAGTAGAGACAATGAGAGCAGTGTCAGAGAGCTGATGTACCTCTTTTTGCCATAATAAGATAGATACAGCATCAATGGAGCTGAGCTTACAACCACCAGATGAAATAATTTCCATCAACATCATTGTTCTGATCAGGCAGTTAAATCTGATGTATGTCATAAGATAATGATAATCATCACTCAACAGGATGTGGAGAAGAAACAGGGTTAAAATGCACACCAGTCACCAGCCAAGAGCTGCAACATGGCCATCAAGGCTACCCGAAAGCAGCAATTCTTTTCAGGTTCTGTTTTGTTGTGATGAGCATCTCAACAGTCCAGTCAAATGTTTTGAGATTTGTTTTTTTGCTCATAGAAATCAACTTCCTTTTACACTTGTGGTCTGAGACTTCTTTCATTGTTTGGGCCCCTTAATTCTACAGCATACAATAATATCTTAGACAACAGTGTTCTTCCAACAGTGTTTGTCCATTTCCTGTTTCAACGTGAGCCTTCATCTAAACCCCATCCAGCACCTTTGCGGAGCACTAAACTAGAGCCAGGCCTGCTCACCAGCATCAGTGTTGGACCTCACTGATGCTTTTGTGGCTGATGAGTAGCAAATCCCTGCAGCAGGTTCAACATCTGGTGGAAAGACTGAAACATGTTAAGCTTTCACATATTGGTGGAGTGTCAAGATGTCCACATACATTTGGCCAAGGTGGGGATCTTAGTTGAGACTTTGGATGACATTTTTGACAATGTTTCTGAAACAGCTGCCTTGTTTTCCTGATAGAAAATCATGTTGATGACAGCTGAGCAAGTATACAGCCATCCAGGCAGGTACAGGAAAGGTTCATGATCTCTCACTAAAAGGGAGACTTATCTGTCATTTAGTGTAGAGCCAATGTGAAATGACAGCTGTCTCTAGTAATTTCATACATGAACCTGCCCAGCAGAAATGGTGGAACTGCTTTCTTCAACTGTGTCACATTGCCGCTTCTCCACAGAAAGCAAAAATAACTGAACTGTTGTAGCTGTTCTGAGCTTTAAATACAATGGAATAGCATGATAAACTAGAAACCAGATAGTAATAATATGTAGGGTCACAATAACTCTTTATTTATCGTTATTTACTCTATTGTTTATATTTATTAATTAGTTATGGAAAGCCATGAAAAAGTCACAAAGTTTTACGTCCAGGCTCAATGGTATGTGACAGGATGGGAAATATAAAGACAACACATGCTTAAGAAGCTCACTACTGCAAAACAACTCTGATAAGAAGAAGTTGTTTCATACTGGCAGCCATGATACATTGATACATGAACATTTTGCACAAACGAAGTCCTCGGTTAACCCTTTCTTTGATTATTGCTTTACCGAACCAGACTTTTTATCAGACTTGGTGACAAGAGTTTAAAAAGTCTGTCAAGTGGATGCAGCTGTTAGTTTCCTTAAATGACAGTGAAGGTTTTGTTATTCTCAGGAGCAGTGCGGCAGAGCAGCACCACCACAGGGAACCCAGTATGGCAGCATTTGAATGATGTCTCTTCATGTTGTCTGTATCAGCCTGATTTCGCTGACAGACATCGCGTCAGCACTCAGCACTGCTTGAGACAGGCATCACACGCTGTGTGTGTGTGTGTGTGTGTGTGTGTGTGTGTGTTTGATTGTCACTATCAACCTTCTGCAGGTGGAAATGTAAATGTATTGCCAAGTACACATCTGTTTACCTTTTCGTTGATATACTGCACTTTTAAAAAATGTTTCATTTTGTTTATTATCAAATAATATATGGAAATGAATATGTCACTTTTTTTTTCAAGCATTTTAAACAGTTTTCAGAAAGCAGCTCATCTGAAGTCAACTTGTTTTTTTGAGTGACGTCAGCATTTTCAACCGCACCTCATGGTCTAAATGAGCGAATACAGCTTGGTCATGGAATTGTTTCAGTCATCTTCCCAATAACTGATCAAACTCCCAGATGAAGACCATGACGTGTTAGTAAGTGTAAATAAGAAAAGTCAGTGACAGACAGCTGACTTGTTTGCAATGTCCTTTAATTGCAAATGTTTACATGAAGGTTTAATTAGAAAGTGAATCTGACTGCAGTGGATTACACAGGGTTATATCAGTGTTGAGGCTACTGTGCATGTCATCACACAATGTCATTCTTTGTTAACTGTAAGCTGCTGTAGTAAATGTAAAGCCCCTGTGCACAGCGCTGTGTTGCCATAAAACACAGTCTGCAGCCAGTAATTAATTTCATTTCATTTTTTTTTTTTTTCACTTAATAGATTGTTTAGCCTATAAAATAGGCAAAATGTCCCCCACAAGATCACAGGGCCTAAGTTTACATCTTCATATTGCTTGTTTTGTCCGACCAATTGTACAAAACCAAATATTATTCAATTTCCAGTGATTTAAAACAGAAATGCAGCATATTATCACATCTGAAGCTGGAACCAGAGAGATTTTTGATTTGATTTGTCGTTTTGCTTGATAAATGACTAACAATTAACTGATTATCAATATGCAGCCAGTGTTGTCGTGTGCAGACTGCAACAGGGCACTGTGCACTGAATGTGGACGATGTAACAAAAACATTTTCACAATGTAGCACACACAACTTAATATGGTTTCATTAAGTTAAACCACACACCTCAGCTTTTTTATACAATCATTTCATTTGTTTTCCACATTTTAAAATTCACAACTCACACAGTGAATCAACACAGTGCAAAGAGAACATGACAAACTGCCCTCAGTTACCATTATTCCCTGTGAAAATTCTGTAATGCAGCTGGAACCGTGATTAACTTGACCTGCTTTATAGTAAAGCTGCTGGGGATCATGGTGACAACTCCCACAATTCCTCTTAACAATAATTAATACTAAAGCCTGTGCTGACTGAACTAATAATGCTGGTGTTTCATTCAGAGTAGTGGGATATAGCTTTAAATATCCATTACTTATTGATTAATCATAGATCATTTGCATTATGGATGCCATATCTCTCTGTTACCATATTCAGTTATGTCTTTTTCAATTAAGGACTAATTTAAATATGCAGCAGGACAATCTTGCATCAGCCTGTTGTATGAATGATGATGTAATGTTTTCAGAACTTGCACTAAATGTTGGGTAGACTGATGTGTTCAACATTTGAATACAGAACATGATATCTGATTTGGTCTTTGCGCTTTTCTTTATTGGGAAGCAGAAGGGGGCTTTTGTTTTAATAGAGCTAGCAACATTCATCAGATTTTGTACATCGAGCTTCTGAAGTCAACAATGGCTAATATTAATTCCTGGGATTGCTGCATAGCAAGACTGGTAACATCGCCTGTATAGTATGATAGATTATTGTACATTAAAACACTATAAGTGAACACAGAAACTTACTTTCTTTACATTTCTGGCCACAGTGACAACAAATATCCATTGTGCTAAAGCGAAGTAGAAGTTTGTATACTATGTTTGTGAGAAAGTAATTCTGCCCCGTCCCTGATATAAATATTAAATTCCACGTTAAGTCCCTTTGATGATGGTTTCTCTGAAATGCTGGACAGTAAAATCTTAATAACATCCCTTTTTTCATTTTATTAAATGCTCAAAACAGAAGGAGGTGTGAAGAGATCTGATGCAGCAAAGACAGCCAGCCATGCTTTCTTCAGCATCTCAGCCTGAAAACTCAGTGTGGTAAGCTGCAGATCTTTGTGACATTCACCCGTTTTGTTCTATTCTGTATGTATATTCACTACATAGTATAGGAATCCTTTTTAGATGTCACACAAGATTGTGACTGGCGTCGACATCTGTGAGAAAAGAAAAAGAAAGGTAACGTGGTTGACAGCTCTCATAATGTTTATTTCACAACCAAGTTCAAACCACAAGCATGAAGCTATTAGTTTTTTTTAATAAAGTACATGTACAGTACAGTAATAAACTAAACACAGACACACGTAGGAATTTGCACAGCAACTTCTGGCTCCCATATTACACATGTAACCCCATAATTCATAGCAGCAAAAGTATTTCCTTATTTACACACTAAACCCATGCCAGGAGAGAAACATCTGCTCCAGCCGCAGTGGCTACTAACACCAAAACACACCTCCTAAAGTTGTCATGAGCTGTTAAGGCTCAAATAATTCATATCATTTGCAGAATGTTGTTCAAACAGGCTAAAAAGATCATTGGTTGTCTGCTTGACACAGCCTTATATTCCTCTCTGTCAACACTGACAAGATAAAAAAAAAAAGAGCTGAGTGGGCTGTTAGAAGCATGTGTCTTAGAAAAAACATGCAGCCACCGCTAATCTGCTGTCACAAGGCACATGTGGCCAAAATGACGACTTGGGAAATTCAATTTAGTTTCATTTTTATAGTGCCAAATCATAACAGCAGTTATCTTGGGGTACTTGTCCTATAGAGCAGGTTCAGATATAATATTATTTATTAGACCCAGCATTTCCTACCACGTGGCGACAGCAACAACGACAAACTCCCTTTTAACAGGCAGAAACCTCAAGCACATCTTCACATCTGTGAAGCAGAAATAGTTCTTTAATAAGTCTGGAAACTTAATGATTTTGCTAACGTAATAAATTGTACAAATTTCATACTTTTCTTAAGAAGTAAATAACAAATTAACTTAAATTTGAAAGAATGTGGAGAAACTTTGATGTTCCTTGTGACTGCAGCACAACTGCGGTCCTTTAAATTAATAATAATTTGCTCATTATAGCTGAGAACTGAACTGTTCTTAATGTCTGACTCCTTGGCACTGAGCATATATTAATACATAACGTTTTTTTCAGTGATTAACGCCATGACTTCTTCAATCTTCAACTAATTTGTATTAAAGCTCACTGTAGGGGTTTACATGCCTATAAATTGGTAAATATAAAGAGGCTTTTCTAAATAATCCATAATGTAGGTCAGTAACAGCAGAGACAGCTACATCTAATCTAATCAGAGATACATTAGAAAAGGTCTATGACAAAGGTATTCAATTAAAACTCAGAGAAGTCTAGTTAGAGAAAATTTTCTGAAGCAAAGGTCCGGATAACTTGCGTTATCATTCAGTGCCATAACGTATAGTTGTATCAGTATGTGTTTTGAGTCAACAACTGACTGTAAAATCAAATATTTCAATAATAATTACTGTCAGTTTTCACCACAAACTGGAGGGATAATAAATAATTACTACTCTATTAATACATTCTAAATGTAAGTAAACTAAAGGCACATTTAAAAAAAAAATTAAAAAAAAAGTTTGTTAAATGTGCTACTTTCTTAAGTGCTTAATTTCAGACAAAATAAAATAAAAAGTGTAGCTTGAAGTGATTGAAATGTTGTCTCAACCAATATTATAATAAACACTCAAAACACCTTAACAAATAAACAGCTTTAATACCTTCTATTCTCTTTCATTCCCTTATTATAGCTACCGCTTCCCTAGGATTAGAGAGATATGAGATATTCTGCCCGTGGGTAGAATTTACATGTAAGAATCTGTACATTCTTGGTTAAAAGCCATGTGAAGTCTTTTGTCTCCTCTCACTCGTGGACTCGACTCGCAATGCTTATCGGAATGCAGAGATTTGATTGGCTGAGCAGAATCACAGAAGACGATTGGAACACATGCAGTTGGTCTGTGAGTTTCCTGGTCATCTAAACCAGTACGGTAAATGCTAAAAAAGCTGCACGGGTTAAAATGGAAACGCTCCGTCATGAGATAATAATTCTCAATAATTAATCGGCTGTAACTCCGGGTCTGGAGAGGACGGTGGCTGGGTCCAGGTCTGGACCGCGGCCCACCAATTAGTGACCTCTGGTCTATGATCTTTAGACAAAAGAGGTAACAATAACTGGCCTGGCTCTGATCGTCTTTGTAAAACCCACTGAGCTTCATCGTTGCAACAGGAGGTTCACCTTTCATAAAAACAAATGTAGCGTTACCTTTAAAGGATAAGGCTGACATGCAATATTTTTTTTATTAATCCCCTGTTAAGACTAAAGCCAACAATGCACTAAAGTCCAGTTCCTGTGAGGGGACGGAGAGCCAGAGAGTACAAAATGAAGGAAGCTATCATAGCTTTTATGAACTTTAATGTCTTGTATAAAGTGCTCCACAAAAGATGATTTGCAACTGTTATGACACAGTCAATAGGAAAAATATTTCTTTTAAATAATCTGTGACCTTTGTTCTGGAAGTATCATATCAGTGAGTCTTCTGAAATAACAGATTACACCTTACTGTCCTGTTAGCGAGTGAGCTAACTTATTGAGACACGTCAAGCTCGCTCGCTCACAGAGCTTTACCCCTCTTCAATAGCACTGTAGTTTTTAGCAAATGTTACTCAAACTGGAGCAAATTGATGCATTCCTTTTTAATGAGATTTATTGATCATATAATAAGAATAATATAGAATATAAACAGCCTTTAGGGCATTCCTGCTTCAAAGTCTATCAGATAGATTGAGCTTCAGCTTCAGTGCACCAGCAGTTAAAGGCTCACTGTTATGTTAGCTCTTCAAGATGTGTTTGTGTCGTATTTCCAAGAAGGTCTCTTTGTGTTGGTGCTCTCTTCTTTATTGGTAAAATGTGATGACCATTTGGACTGTTTAAAGCTTCTCTAAAGATGTGCCAGATACTAGTTGATATTAATTCAATTCCAAAATCAGATTGCCTTTTAAAGGTCTGAATCACTGAGCAAAACACCAGGCGTATTTTCAAAGAACAGTGTTTCTTAGAGTGAGGTACTCTTGTGTCACACTGAAATTAAAATTATGACCTCAGTCTCTGAAGATAAAGCTAATTTAAGAGTATGTGCCACATCTTTCTGTTGAAACCAAACTAGTAAACTTCAAATGAACTTGGACGACAATGAAGTGAACATCAGTTTATTTTACTCTTAATCTGAAAAACCGGCACATTAGCTGCTGAGAGATGATGCAGAGGATTGAACACCCACTGTGCGCACACAGCTATGAGAGGGAAGCTGGTCAGCGGTTTATATCCTAAATTCCACATCACAAAGTGACACAAATATACTGAAATACACAGATATTACATTTTGTTCACATAGTACATAGACTTAAGAAAGAAAGCAGGAAGCAAAAGGCTGCTGTTTGTTTACCACCTTTCTTTCCTAAAAAATGTTACTAGAATGCTCTGAGATGTCAAATCTTCTTCCATTTTTTCCCAGTCAACAACTTCTGCACCTTATAGCTTAATGAATGGATTCAATTACACATATCCCTTTTAAATGAATAATTTGTACAAAATTGTGCTCTCAAATGACTTCATTTGGCCCTTCCCTGCTCTCTTCTAGACAGCAGCAAAACTTTGTCACCAATCCAGAACCTTGCAGCTGAGTTTTAACACAACATTGTGTTTACAGTAGCAGCCAAAACCAAGATTAAATTAAAAACTGTATTAAAACCAAGAAGTCTTTAGCAATTGTCAAAAGAAAAAGAACAAATTGAATGAAGGAGGATAACTCCTTCTGTTTGAGTAACATTTGGTAAAAACAGTGAGTAGCCAAGTTTTTATTTTCTTTTTGATGAAACTATATATTTGTTACCTGTTTTAAAAGATTTACATATTCCGTAGGAACCAACAGGCTTAGAGCAGAGAGCCCCGGTCAGGAAGTCAGCAAGAGAAACAGACTAACACATGTTGGTTTGGTTTGGGCCTTTTGATGGTATTTATTGACAAAAACGTAGTGTGTGTGTGTGTATATATTATTATTATTTTTTTTGGGGCACTTTGAGGGAATTTTTTCTAATTTAAGCGCATAATTTACAAATATAAGGGAACATACTAATATGTCCCGCTTTATTCCTTTTGCTCCTTAAAGAAACCTAAGATTATTTATCACTTAAACAAATTAAATACCTCTTAGCCAGTTGTTTAAGGGTTTCACCGAGTAATACTAAAAGTCTGAAGCAACCAGCAACTTCTCTCATAATGTGGCATCTGAACAAGCAAGAAAAACAATGGTTACATTTTTAAATTTTTCCTGTAAAAATCTTCAACAACCATCTGATTTTCTATTCACATTCAGAAAACTGCATTCTTTGTTATTTCATCTCCAAAAACTCCTGGATTTACTTTGTTACCATCACAGGATGTAGCGTAAAGTCCGAGAGCTGAGCTGATGAAACATGGGGCAACTTTCTGAGCAATGTTGCTGGGCAATCTTGGTAGTGGCAAGTCTTACTATGTTTTGAACAGATTATTAACAGGTTTAACACGTTATTGCGGTAGTAATTTTTGCTCATTACCATTGACGCCAACATTGCCCAGCACCATTGCTCTAAAAGTTGCTCTGGGTATCATCAGCTTTGAGTTTCCGTATTGCTTTGTCTTTCAAGATTGCCAATTGCTTTTAGGTGCAAGGACTTTGTAGGAAAATGTAGGAGCCCCGGGGGACGCACCATGATGAGGAGTGGTTGAACATACGGTCTCAGTGTCCGAAGACATTTCTTTGATCTGTAACGGTCATCCAGTTTTACACTTCAGTTCTAAGGTTGTTCAGTTAGATGGAGATTGTGCCTGGGCTTACAATGGAGCTACAATTTTCACCCTTGGCCATGTTTTTGCCAAAAAGATTGTTTTAAATTGTCACCAGTTAATTATACAGCTTGGCAAATACCGCTTTAAACATTAAATGCTATTTCAGCAATTTTATATTGTATAATTGTAATGGTAAAGAGTGTAACAGCAGTCCGTTGGGGAAAGAAAGAATTTTGCTGTTACATTAATAATACAATCACCAGTACATGAGAATTAAATTTACAGTTTACAACCATGAAAAAAATAATTAGAATTTATTCCAATGTGAGAAACATAAATAACATTTTTAAACTGCAGCAACCAGCTTGTCTTTGCTAAAAATGCACCTTTACGACCCAAAGAACAACTTATCGGCAGCTGGATACCCTGGTTTTGCTGACCTCGCGGTGATGTAGACGTGTACTGTCAGTACACTATGACATCACTGCTGGGTGTGGTTGCAGGTGCAACAAACTCGAGGCTGTAAAACGAGGCAATGTAGCCTTTGCTGAACAGCGGCCATGATGTCATCACATTCAATTCCCTGGTGCGTTTACTCCACTGAAATGTGTATTTGTGACAGAATAAAACATAACTGGAAAGTCAGTGAACGCCACCTTAAGCAACTCGTCATAACAGACAAAGTACAGCTGTAGCAGCAAAATATCTGTATTGAATTCAACCAGTGTTTTATTAAGAATTTCACTTTTTATATTAAGAGAGGCCGTTAATGTCTTCTTTCTAACGTTACATTGTCTCGCTTTAAGCCACAGAGGGCAGTGAAACATTGAGCTTAGTATGAAGTTATCACACGCAGCTATGTATACTTTTATCTGCAATGCGATTGCTATAGCATTGAAAGGACACTTTTTGTCTTTAAATATCAGTAACTTTGCTGGATGTGCACCAGAAAGATGTTAATTTAAAACAATCATCTCAGTTGCAAAAACTATGCTAAAAGAGTTAAAGCTTAGTTTAATTAACTTCTGTGGAATATAAATGGATTTTCAACATTTGGAGCGTCCATGTGCCTAAACCTAAACTCTTTACTCACATAACTTACAGAAAATACAACAGTCATTTATCGAATACAGGAGCGTATGTCAGAAGGTAAAGAGACTAGTTATTTAGTACATCTCCACACGTGACTTTAATTTCCTTAACTGTTGAAGTAAGCAGAACATCACCTGTGCATGGTTTACAGCATAATAAATGTTATTTTGATGAACAGTTATACCAAGTATTAAATAGATAAAATGATCCCCAAGTCAAAGGTTGAATGCAGGCAGCTGGTGTTCTTCTGCTTTTGTGACAGAAGCATTTTCAGCTTTTAGTGGAAAACGACACATTTCAACCTTCCTTTTATCACCCTACACCAACACATAGCAGTGCTCTCTATATCTCAGGCATGAGTCCAAAAGGTGCAATGTCCTTCATAAAGGAAATGGAGTAACCACACTTTGTATACACCAACTATGACATTCAAAGTCTCTCTTTGACCACAGTTTGGAAATGAGTGCAGTTGTGGCAGGTAACTGCAGTATCAGAGAGGCTGGGTGAGGATGGGTCAAGGCAGAGCCAAAGTCTCTCCAACAAATTCTCTTTTTGGTCCTCAAACTCCTTTGACCAAGACCACAGTCTGCCCGGCCTCCGCCTTCTGGGAGCAGCCTGTGTTTTTGGCGGTTTCAGGACGCGGGCGGCGCAGGTTCAGAAAGCTGAAGCGTGCTTCCAGGCTGAAGCTCTTCTTGGTGCTGGAAGTGGAGCTGCTGTTGTTGTTGGTGGTGGTCGTGGTGGTGGTGGCGGCTGGAGCGTTGTCAAGATCCCCCTCTGCACCTTCTGCACGGTCACCTGCAGCCCAGTAGAAGGTCAGTGAATGGTTAATGTGGGTTTTTTTTTTTTCATGAGCATGATTGGCATTAATTATTCAAGACATAGTTTTTAAGCTTTAATGGGCTCAGATACATACAAATATTCCTTTGTTTTAGAGAAGTCAGAAATGCCTCAAACTACGTCTTTCAAAACTTTGATGGTAGGACATAAACAAAATAACTGGGCTAAATGCTGCTTTTTTAGATATCTCTGTTACATAACCATTGTTTCAACAGCATTTACCTAATGTGACTATATTTTAAACCTTCTTCACATTGAAATTGAGTCAGTAGCAATACATTTTGTTGAAACAAACAGTAACCTACACATATTGGCAACTGTAAAATGTCCCAGTGAGTATAAATCTTGGTCACAAGTCAAATTAAAAGGATGGTTATCAAAAAAATGTATTACACGTTTATTTTATAAAGTATATATATATTGACTTGATTTTAAACCTTCGAAGACCAACGTCCGTAACAGCCTCAAAATGCCTGCTAGCTCTTTGGTTGCAGTTTGAATGTAGATGTGTTTTTTTTTTTAAACCAACAGATCACCGATCAGTGCCCACTGAAGTGTGGGGAACTGTGTTTCGTCTCTGCAGGTGAGGCACCCGGCTCGCTGTCACTTTGACTAATAGGCTCCTGTGGCGGAGCAGGTGTGAGTCGAGCAGGTAAGCAGGAGCTCGTACGTCTTACCCAGAATAGATTCTCAAACATCATCCATCTCACTTCCCCATGTCTTTCTTTTGTTTGTCTCTCTCTCCTGTGTAACAGCACGTGCTGCACACAAATGGACCTGATGGTGAGAAGCTCTCACATGCACTCAACACCCCACCATCTCTTTCCTTTTTCTACATATATTTTTCTGCATGTACAATACATTAGGGCAATTATTTAAATTGTTGAGCAGATTATTTTGAATGAATGAATCGTTTAATCTATAAAATATTTAATCAAATAGTGAAATAGATCCTTTATAATTTTGCAAAGCCCAAAGTGATGTCTTAAAATGTGTTTTGTTGAACCGACAGTCCAAATATATGTAGAAACAGACCATCAGCAGGAATTATGCGCCATCAGTTTTCACTAGGTGTACCTAATAAACTGGTAACTGAGAGCATATGTTGTACGGAAATGTTTTGACCTTCAGTGTAACGTACTTATGAATGATTTTGTACAGTATTTTATCCCTTTTTAGTGATGTTTATTTAGTTTCAAACACTTAAACCTGTAGCAATCTGTTCTAAAATACGAGAACACTATTTCACTATTTATTGGTTATTTATATTTATGTAAACAGAAGAAAAGGTTTGTTTTCATCCAACCGTATCTGCAACACTGTAAGATCAATTTTAATATTTTAAACTTTTTAGGCCGGGGAAAATTCACTGTAGTCCTGCTGCATTTAAACTTGTTTCCTAAATCAAGATTTATAACACCAAAACAAACAGAACAGAATCACCATCACACACCTCTCTCCAGGTCGCACTCTGGTGAGGAAGCTCCGCTGCATTCGCTGCGAGGCCCGAGCACCGGCGAGATGAGGCCGAAGTCTGACAGCGACACGGTGCTGGGAAGGTCCAGACTGCTGGGCCTGGACAGAGGAGCCGGGGAGGAGGAGGAGGAGGGAGTCGGTGACGGAGAGGCAGAGGAGGACGTGCAGGAGGAGGAGGAGGAGCTGGTGAAGGGGCAAGGCGACAGGAGCTCCTGAGGGCTGCTGGGAGACGAACCAAGGCTGCAGGTGGAGTGAGTCTCTGAGTCTTCCTCTGACATGACGCTGCTGCCGCCGCCACAAGGCTCGTCGTCGAAACACACGGACGCCACTGCAGGAAGAGGAAGGAGGGCAAAATGTGAAAGACCAAAGAGTGATGAGAGAAGAGAGGAAAGAAGGAATTTGAGAGTGAAAGGAAGATGGTGAAGGTGAGGATACAGAATCGAAAAGGAGGGAAAGATGTGGAGAAGAGAAAAAAAAATGTGAGTATGTGCAAACGGAGATATAAATAGAACTGAGGACTTTAAACCGTCACATCACTCCCAGCGGCGGCGTTTCATTTCCCCCGACACAAATCAAAATACCCAAACGCTTCATCAGTGTCTGTGGTTATATTCAGCCATAGCAACACTTTATTCCTTTACACAGGTTAACTTGTTATCACAGTGTCTGCTTTGCGATGCCTCCACTGCTCTGTGGTTACCACAGTAACGGCAGGTCTATTTTGGAGTCGAGGCCAACGTGATGCAGAGGACACATTTCAACAGTTTGTTTCTTTCTGCAGTTGTCGATCTCTCACCCACCGTATATTAGGCAGCAAAAAAAGAGGACACTTTTTCTGCTTTTGACATTAAAGGGCTGTTTAAGATTTAAGACTTATGTTGGTAGAGGTTTAGCTTAAGTTTAGAGTGAGGGCTGGGTAGGGCATGTGTTTGAGTGAAAGTCCGTCAGACAGTCTCGCCAATCTGCATGTCTGAAGTAAATCAAATTTAAACTCAATTCTGTTTTTAATCTGTCGGCCGTCCTGCAGTTTTTTTTGTTTTCTCTGAAGTCGAACACAAATTGGATCTTATCGGACTTTCCAAGAATCACAAACCAGGAATTCAGTGAAACAGACAAGAGCTCACTGTCTGTGTTTTCGCATCTTCATAAACTGACGTAGGATTCACTCCTTAAGAGTCTATATTCTCTTCACAAGTGGTTCCAGTTGGATTAGCAGCTATACAAGAAACCCTTTCAAAAATCTATTTCTACTTCAAGAATTAGTTTGCCCAATCAGTTTTTCCTCTCACTCTTAACACACTGTGTTTGTGCTATTCTAAAAGTTACTCTACTGGCCCCATTTAACACTGAAGGAGGGTAAATGACAACAGAACCGACCAAATCTCATCCCAGTTAACCCTGACATTTACAGAGGCAGCAGGTGAGCACTGTGGAGGTCCACAGCTGAGCAGCATAACATTTACTAATCGGCCTTTTATCTCATCAGGACAATCGTCTGAGTCGTGCTGAAGGTACAGGAGTATGATAAATGTGCACTATAAATAAACTTGACCGTTTGCCATGAATTAAGTTTATGTAACAAACCTTTTCCTCAGACTGATGCAGTAAAGTGAGAGACAAAAAAGAAGGAAGAAGAAGAAGAACTGGTTCGCTTTCAGACATGTTGTACTGTACTCACTGGATATTTCGTCCGACTCCAACTTAAAGCTGGAGATGTCGTCCCCAGAAACACTATCACCCTCTGCGCCCACGCCGCGCCCCCGGGGGCCCATGGCAGAGCTCCGTCTGCGCTCATGGATCTCGTCCGAGATCATCTCCAGGTTCCTAAGGGCCGTCTTATAATCCCCTTTGGCTTGAGACAGCTTGGCCTGCCGCTCGTCCACGATTTTCTTCAGGTTCTGGAGGCGAGAGGAGGGTGATGATGGAGGTCATGACAACAGATAGAATAATGCTACCAGACTGCACAGATTCTCATTCTGTGATCTGGCTTCAACATGTAGTGAGTATGATTAGACTTTAGATACTGATGAGTGAAACCTTTTAAATAAAGCCAACTGCTTCAAATCTCCTTTTTATAGATTCTCATTGAACTTTAGTGGAGAGATGAAACCTCATTCTTCCAAAAGGTTTTCCCTCATTTGGGGTTTTGATGACGGTGGTTCAGTTAATTAGATACATAGATCTAACTCATAAAAACCATTTACATGCCATTTGCCACAAAAACTGGTATAGTAGAAGAAAACACCTCACACAGTTTTCTGGAGATAGCTGTGGGTGATGTAGGTGGACATGAAGCACAAGCAATGTAACCTTAGAGTAAAACATTTTAGGGTTTTTTTTCCCTGATGTTTTTCCAGGCGACACAGTCAAAATGTCAAAGGTGAATTTATAAACTTAATTTAAAATTATTTAAGAATAATTATTAATTTTGTCGTTCTTCAATACAATAATTCATCACTTTTCTGACATTTAATAGTGATGATCGAGAGGTCACTGCAATGATGGTTCACAGATACATGCGATGAATTAGTGGGACGGACACTAAACAGCAACAGCCGTAGAAAAACCACTGATCGTTTAGCCGTGATGGAAAAAGGTCATGCTTCCTAAAGTTTTGCAGCCTGCCATGGAGTCTTCCTTGGAATGACGGCAGGTAATTGATTGAAAACGTGAACCAATGATTCAAATCACTAATCATTAGAGGGCGATGCTACTAAAAATGCTAATTTGTGGGAGCAAGATCTGTTGTGATGAAATTTTTGGAACATATTTAACATGTGGATCAATGGATTATGGTGCATTTTGATCTGTTTTGACACTGGTTGTTGCAAATCCAGTGTGACTACAGGTGCCATCCTCTGTGTAGAAGCAAGACAAACTTTTCAGTCACCTTTTGAGTGTTTGTTTTCTGGAGGAGTTTCCTTCAAGTTGATATGAAAATGGGTCGTTAATATAAGACTTTGTGTCGCACAGCCTCCAGACTGATGTTAACCAGATGTTCTTTGTTCCTAACACTGCCAACAGCCGCAATTTGTGCTCGAATCACAGAAAAGAAAAACAACTCAAATCAGATTACAGCCTGAAGCACACAAACTAACCTACAGCATGTACACACACACACAAAGGGAACATACAACACTGCAGCCTGACGTGGTGAGTCAACAGATCCTGAGTGCTTGGAGTTTGTGGTTAAGGTATTTAATACTTGATCAGTGGGGTCGAGAGGGAAGTAAATTACAGCCCGAGCAGCCGTCACGTACCTCCAGCTGCAGATAGTACTTCGCCTTCATCTCAAAGTAGGGCCTGCAGAGGAGGAGGAGGAGGAGGAGAGGAAAAGATTAGATCAGAGGGAAAACTACAGAGTAACCCAGAAAGGAGCAGTATCCACATCATCATCACCATGGCAACCTGGAGAAGGAGAGGGAGGTAAAGGGGTTGTGATGTCGGATGAGCGCACGATGCAGAACGGATTAACACCCTGCTGAGGAGACGCACAGCAAGGCGGCAGATGATAATTCAGCGAGACAGAATCCAGAAAAAACAAAACAAATGCAGAACCAACCGCTGCTAATTACAAGAGCTGGACCCAAACCTATCCAGAACCCCAAATTAAGTAACATGTAGAGAATCGACAATATAACAAATACAGTTTTAGTTTTAAACATGCATTCTAATTAATCACGAGTCAAAATTTTGCTTAAACCAGTGCGGTGTGGAACTAGGGTCTCTTGTCGACAAGTGCTTGTGACATGCAGGCTCTGCCATACAGAGTTGCTGCTGTCACAATGGTTGGGTCGCGGTAACGTCACCACATACACCAGATTTAACAACTCCGGTATACTGCGAACACTGGTGGTGATCGGCTTAATCAGCATTGTGTGAACACGTTTGGCAAAGGCGTTAATGTAAAGGATGTTCATTTACATGTACAAGTCCCGGACATCTTAAATGTAGGCGAGTAGACATATTGCACCATAAAATAGTAATTATCAAGTATCTGAAAATTGTACTTAAGTAAATGTATTTCCTGAATGTCCTCTAGTAAGCGCATTTACTTCCTCTCTGTAAGTTGCAGTGAGTGTTTCATTTTGACCTTTCACCCAGTTTCTTACAGTAGAGACTGTCAGACTGTCATGATTAAATGTCAGGCAGTGATAAAGTTTGAGTTGTTTGGTTACCTTAGTGACAAAGCTGTCAGTCTTTGTCACTTCTCAAACTGTGCTGCATCAAATCGCATGTTTTTATTTTTTTCAAATAACTTAATGATTTATTTTCCAACAAATTTTACCATTTTAATTTAATGTTTGGACTTAAGCAGCTGAGTGAACATGTCACCATCACGGTTTAAGGGTTCCATACACATTCTCAAAGACTGTTCAGCTTCTTATCTGCTCACTTTTGTGCAAATATCTTTAGATACATGTATGTGCGTAACACTTTTTGTTCCTTTTTTTTTTTTCCCTTCCTTCTCCATATTTGACATCTTGCACCGTTATTGTGCATGTGCTCCAATGCAGGTGTGCTGTATCAGGTTTCAGAAAGCCAAACTTGAAATAAGAACTTAAGTTCTCAATCTGATTACTGTGATACTTCCGACATAAAAACACTATTTTAAAAGTTACATTTGGTTGTTTTATATGACAAATTTGTCATTGGAAGTGGCGCGGCTCAGCTGGGAACAGGTGACCACACACCCACAGTCCTGATTAAGCAGATTAGGAATTTTTTTGAAAAATATGTTTTTTAACTTTGATTGCTGCTTATTTAGTCCTAAATATCAGAATCAGCTTTATTGCCAAGTAGACAAGGAGTTTGCTCTGGTTTGTATGTGTGTAACATTACAGGGAAAAATATTTTGGGGATTTTGCTGTTGTTGAAAAACAAGTGGGGAAATACCAACCAGTTTCTGACTTTAGAGAGAATAAAAGTTCTGAAACCATAAATGAACATTGCTGGAAGAATACCAGGAAATTCATTGTTAAAGGGAAAATAAATGTAATTCTGTTTAGTAAGGACATAAATGTGTTTACTAAATCTGTTCTGGATTTATCTAGGAGGGAACACGCAGCACACAGAAACTAATACTTTTAGTTCCCTTTCACATACTTTTTCAGACTTCTCAGTAACTGTTCATGTATCACTGGCAACAAGTTATCTGTACATTGTCTGCTCACTTCTGCTTCTGGAAGAGTAACAGTTGGAGGCTGACACGGCCTTCCACGGGCTCTGAGCAATAAGGTATAGACATGGGGGTTGAGGGAGGGTCTTATGTAACGTCTCAGTGTTTAAACTGAAGTTTTACTGAAGGTTAAATTCACTAACTTACCCCAGAACTCTAAACATACTCTTACTCAACAGGGAAATGTACTTTGAAGGTCCTGACAGCCCGTTAATGAAGAAGGCAAGAGAAAGGCTGCTTGAGATGCGTGTCATGTTCTTCATTAACCAACACTGAGCTCTGACTGCTTCCACCTGTGTGCAGGCAGCTTACAGATAAGAAAAGTGTTCAAGGCTCATATTTAACAAAACATAACAATGCCACTGGCCACAAAATCGCAATTGATACGTTTTACATCTCAGATTTGTTTGGAATATAAAATTAGGAACAAGGCAGTTAGCATAAGCTGCATTAGCCTTAACAACTAAAAGCAGAACTACCAACAAAAACTCAAATGATGATGATGAATGGCAGATGATACAGTGCAAAAATACCACAGAAATTTAAATTTGCTTGGAAAATGTGCACATAGTTACAGAAATACTGAAAGGCAATAAAAAAACGTTGCACAGGGAAATTCTGTGTCCTGGAATTTTTATTTATCATATTTTAATTTCACCTGGAAACTAATTCTGACGTTTCAACCACATCATTTTCTTAAAGCTTTGATATTTCAGTAAGATTTCGCCTCGTGACAGCACCAGGTTTGTCCGACTTCCCCTCTAACACCTGGCTGTTGGAAATAAACCAGACCAGTTAGATGTGGTTTTGACTGGGGACCAGTTTCACTGCTTTAGAGAGAAACCACTTTTAGCTGAATGGAGAATAGAAAGTTGCAGTTTAAAGCAGCATGTCAGCTTGGGAAATGTGGAAAGGTTTTTGGTGAAATCACAACTTTAGTGTCATTGAACGATGACTTTATAACCCCAAAATATCCCTCTCTGCCACAACATTAACAACAAGCAGTTCAACTTGATGTGGTTGTTAGCGGTGTGACAGCAGGCTGAGCCTCTTACTTGGACTTGTTGATGGTGCGTTTCAGTTTTTTCTCCAGCTGCTTCATGCGGCTGTTTGCTGCTGTATATTTGGCCGCCGTCTCCTTGTGCACCAGTTCACTTTTCGTTTTTGTGTGCTCCGCCTCCATCACCTGTAACAGCCAATCACAACTCACAGTCAGCCACGCCCTGAGGTTAAATATCTTTCGTCAACCTCAGCCCTTTAAGCGTTCCTTCAACCGTCAATTGCATTTTGCTAAAGATTTTAATTAGTAAGCAGGAAGCCCAAGCAGCTCCTGTCAATACAAGGTCACAAGTTTGAATCCCACACCAGCCGTGTGTTCAATCAAACGATGTCAACTAAACAGGATTTTAAACAAAGTTACTTCTGTCAACCATCAACTAAAATATGTAAATATAAGAATAAAAAATATACAACTAAATATACAATAAAATAATGCTCTTCTGTCAGCCCTCCTCTCTCCCCCTCCTCACCCGCTGGGTGGCGTGGTTCAGCATCTCCTGCCAGGCGGAGTCGAACTGCCGGTTGTCCTCCTCCAGGAGCCTCTGCTCAGCCAGGGAGATGGTCTCCTTCGCAGCCCGGAGGACCTCTGTGGCTCTCTGGAAGTCCTGGGTGGCCTTCTGGGCCTCCAGCTGGGCCTGGAAGACAGCGAGATCATCCATCATCAGAACTGTTGTTGATTAATTTGTCGTCCACTGATTAATTGACTAATCATTCAATCTTATCATCCTGGATCCCTTTGATGTAACGCATCACAGACCAGCTGTGCTGGCAGACACGAGTGTTTCTCTGCAGTATAAATGTGTGCTTGTTGCTGCCTGAAGAAAACTTCACACAATCAAAACACATTGGCTCCTTTATGTCTGTGGCTCCTAACAGCCCCAGTATATTTATTATCTACAGCCATTAGATGGATTTTATTCATTGTGGTCATCGAGAGGCAGATTTACTCAATCACTTACTACATGTTACATCTGGTACCTATAAAGCAGTGGTTCAGCTTAAACATCATTTAGTAGTGAAACCTGCTTAATCTTCACACCTCAGCTGCTCCCACAAGCCTCTTCTCATATTCAGACCAAATTCTACGTGAGTCCACTGTGGGACCGCACAGTACATAACTTCAATGTGTTTCCTGTCTTTTTCCTGTACAGTTTTTCTTCTCCTGAGTAACCACTGTCCTAATTTTCTGGTTCAGAACAAGCCTAAATGGCCTTCATCATTTGAAGCTTTTGTTTTTTTTTAAGCGATTTTCTGTATTTTTTCCATTTTCCCCAAAATATTTCAGGTCTTCAAATTAGAGCCGTTTACATTATCAATAAATCTGTTATCTTTTCAGTCTTTTAGTCAGTTTAAATACAACATTCCCATTGCAGGCATATTCAGATTTCTTGTTTTGTCCGACGACAGAACAAGCAAATGTTTGCTATTTGTGCTTGAAAACTTAAACCTTCTTGACAATTTTCTGTCGATCAATAATCTATTAATCCAATCAAATCAACTAATCCACAAGTTCTTGAGATTGTCCAGAAAACATGACACACACAAACGCACACACTGATCAGGCCAAACGTGACCTAGATTTTTAGGAGTAAAACATAGAAACTTTACTGCGCGAAACCCCAACAGCAACGCTCTGTGTTGCTAAATAGAGTTCACTGACGTCATTTGTGTGAGTGGTATGAAGCCATACAGCTGAGCCGCTCCACCCTGCAACTATTAACACAAGATAAGACTGTTATATGTGAAGGCATGTGCGTTTTCCTGTGCATAAATGGACATTTATAGTCTTGGAAACGTTTTTTAAGTGTTGTTGGTTCACAGCAGATGTGACCTAAACTTTTTCTAGATTCATTAATTAATCATTTAGTCTATAAAATGTGTGAAAATAGAGAAATATATACATTAACATTTTCCAGAGCCAGAACATTTGGGGCATTTTTGCTTACATACTTGCTGTTTACCTTTCTGTCGATCATCTAACTGATTGATCAAATAATCATTTCAGCTGTGAGTAAAATACCCAGATAGGAATGTTTCTTTTCTACTCAACCAATGAAATAAATACCCGACAATACATCCAATATTGCAATAAAGCAGTATTTTTGTCTGCTGTAAATAAAACTGATGGTTGAAGTGACTGAAAAGATGACAGAGAGTAAAAACAATTTTCTGTGTCAGTGAGCTATATTTATTTAGTTGTGTGTTGTATGTTGTATGTTAGTGTGTGAGGTGGAAAGAAACCCATCTGTCTGTGGGTGCTGTCAGCTAACATGAACACATCAGCTGCACTGCTCAGTGCGAAACGCTGCAGGCAACTGAAACCTACACAGGGACTGGAAAGGTTCTGCAACGCTCCCATTTCACTTCAGCTGTTTCAGCTTCACAGCAGCAAAGTAAAAGGACGCGCTGTCTGTGTTAATGTGTGAAAGAGATACAGAAAGAGGGCAAAGACACAAGCTGTGTGTCATGTCAGGGACAAAGACGTCAACATGACGGAGTTTTGGCCACTTTTAAAAGAGACAGTTGTATCCTTTGTCTCCTCCTCACTTCTTTATTGGTGTTATTGCTATTATTCTGCTATTATGCGGCCTACATTTAATAAGATTTTAAAGTAGCAATATACATAACTTACTAAATTTGCTTCTGCAATCCTAGCATTCAGTAGTGGCATTGCATTTAGTGATTATGGTCAAGAGAGACCATAGTGCTCAATAGTAAGTCTGAAAATGTTTTGAAGTTTAACCGATGACCCATATTGACACTGATGATAGTGGTGTTGCTTTACACTTGGGCTGAACGATTTGGGGAACAGATCTATTTGCAATTTTCTGCCAGATATTGCAATTATAATTTGATTTCTATTCAACCACAGTAGAAGCAAAAAAATCTGAAATGCTCTATGTGGATATGTAACGTTAGCCTGCAGAGAGTGAAACAGGCTCAGAGAGCCGTTATCCGTAGTTGAAGCCCACAAAATGACAAAGTAACAACGTGAAATATATGAGACAGCAATTGCAAACCGACAAAGACAGCGGCTGTGCTGCGGTTTTGTCCAGCGTCAGCTCACTATGATTCCCTTCCTATCCGTGCCAGTCCTGTAATGAATGGTGCAATGTACTCCCATCCCGCGGGAATCCCGTGACCCACAGGATTCCCTGAAAAAAAAAAAAAAAAAGTCACCTATGATGTAAGCAAATATAATGTACAGTATGAAATCAGTGAATCATAACATATTTTGACACTCATCTCTCCCTCTCCTTCTCCCGCTGAGAGCTTGACAAGCATTTCTCAAGTTTTCTGAAGTTTGAAGCGAACACCTCGACTCAGAGGAAGAGCTCAAGCAAGAGGAGAGGAGAGAACAACAACATGAATATGAAGCAGCTGGAGACAGTTTGCTAAATATTAAATCAGGAGTTGATTCTACTGACCCAGTTTATGCCAACTGAGTTACTGTACAAACTTTGCTGTCTGTTCTGTGTGGTTCCCAAAGAGCTTCACAATTAAGCTTCATTGGATTTTCACCTTCATTAATCTTATGACAGTTTGGGGGAAAATAATGAATTAGGGACTTAGTACTGTATAAAGAGTATCAGTGCTTGAATGAATAAGGCTAAAAAGTTAGGTGTGTATGAAATGCAGGTCAGTGAATATGTTATCAGTAAATCTGTCATTTTTACCAGGCTAAGACTGATAAATTAGTTTGGCCTTCATCACTTGAAGATAACAACTTCTTTGTCAGCGGAAACCTCTTAACCTTTATGGATTCCAATTTATGTACTTATGTAATAAGTGTGTCTTTATTATTGGTTTACTTACATTACACTGATGCAGTCGATGCAACATGAAATTTAAACACTGAATATTTGTAAAAAAAAAAGAGAAAAAAAAAAAAAAAGATAAGGATTGTCAGTTTCAATCCATAGATCCAGAATCTGTCTTCCATCAGCTCTCGCGGTCCAACTCTCGTCTGCAGATGCTCTGACATCACCGCGTGCTCGCTGTAATTTAATTATAGATGATCATCAACATGCCAGCACAGCAAGAAGCAAACAACCTCAGCCTTGTTGCCGTCATGTGTTCTGCTTTGTATTCCACGCCGCCTGAATGCACATGATGACTGAATGCTACAGACAGCCTACAGTAGTGTCTCCTGTCGTCATACACGAAGAACATGTGTCCATCGACATGTGCCCTTGTCCTTTCCTTGAGCTCTAAGCCAAAAAAAACTGTAATGATGATTTTGTTTAAACTGATCAGGCATGCTAAACCCAGGATATTACATTAGCATCTCACTCAATTTAACAAGAGACTGGCACAGTGAAGGTGTGCTCAGACCTGGCCAAGAGAGCAGCATAAACATTGTCAAAACAATCCCAGGTAATATGCAATACAAGGACAAAAATCCAGTTATAATTCATAAAACAGCTTAAAGGTCTGTATTTGTGAAGTGCCTTTTTAGTCTTTCCGACCAGAGGCTAAGGTGCTGACTGCCCACCAGAAGCAGAAACTCATTAATACACATTCACACACTGATGGAACAGCCCATCGGGAGCAATTCAGGGTGCAGCGTCTTGCACAAAGACACTGGGGGAGCTGGGGACCAAAACCACAGACCATCCGGTAAGCGGACGACCCCTCTCCCCATTCCACCACAGACCATTTGCAGTGAAATTTTAGCAGCAATCACAATGACCAAGAGTACCATTTTCTCGATCGCATGATTAATGCAGCAAGGTTTGCTTAATAACATAATGAGCACTGTTTATTGACCCACACCAGCATACGGTTTGTTATCTGCCGGTGAAAAGATGTATATATATTTCAGCAACTCTGATATCATTAAAATTAGCTCCTACATCATTTTGCTCTGTCTGGTTTCTGTGGTTGCCATGGTCACAACGCAAGTCATGGCGTGGAAACGTCGTCCAACCAAACAGCCCTGAGTGTTGAGAGTGCCAGCCTCCTCATGTTTACAGTGGGAATGAAGGGGCTGTGGTGGAAACTTTACAGCCTTTAGACTGATTAAAGTTGAGATCTGAGAAAAGCAAAGACTAATAAAGTCGTCTCTCCGTTTGTCACCCCTCTAATGATTGCAGCCTCAAAGGGCCACTTGTGCTGTTGTTTTCCTCCTCCTCCTCCTCATCCATTGTCACATTGCCCACGAGGAACCCTTCGTACACGTGCTCACTCCCTCCCTCTCCATCCTTCCCCCGCCTCCTTCATTCTGTCAGCGAAGACATTAAATACTCTGCTCACGAAGGGAAACGACATTAGATGGTCTTTTTTAAATGTTGAGGGCTTGTCAAAGAAAAATCAAGGTTAAAGTAATAAATAATAATAAATAAATGTCAAATCACATTGGTGACCTACGCACCAGCACATACCTTGAGATCCCCGGGCACAGGTCTGTTGTCTGTCTGAGTCAGTGAACTCTTTTAAGCCCTTTCTTAAAACATACTTTTATAGGAGAGCCTGAACTTATTTTAGTTGATTATATAGATATATAGATCAATCTAACTATCTATCTATCTATCCACACACACACACACTTTACTTTTAATGTGTAATTTAGTTTCTTAAGTGTTTTCTTGCTTTATTTTAGTTTTTATTTTAGTTTTATTGTCTTCGCGCTTGTTAAAGCACTTTGTAACTTGTTTTTTTTAAAAGTGCTTTATAAATGAAGATGATTATTATTATTATTATTATGGCCCACTGATGAAAGCCCTCGCATTTGCAGTATTACGAACAGTCTATTGGTGGCGACAAAAATCCTGTATTAAGGTACTTCTAACGCAAACCGACCGTATCCTACTGCTACGGCTTCACACTAAAAACATTTAACTGGCAAAGCACTTGTTTTATTATGAAATAGTCACAGGAAATTCAATGCGTTTGTCAGTGACATTAGCACTTGCATTCATGCCTTTTTTGGCAGCGGATCAGTTTAAAATATTGTGGGGAGTAGTGGAAGAATCAGAAGCAGCCACAGCGAGCTGTTAGAGGAAGAGCTGCAGGCAACAGGCTGGTTACCTCAGCAAGGTAACCAACTCCTTTCACTGCGCCCTGCTGACTCAGATCGGATCACAGTTGCTCACAGAATGATGAAAAAGACAAATTACTGCCTGACTTTTTTTATTATTAAGACAATAGTTTGGTTTGCTGCCCCCCAGAAGAGGAGAGCAGAGCAAGTTCTCACGTGTAACTGCTTCTTCAGTTTGAGCTGAATTTAGTCAACAAAGCTGTCAGAACCACAGCAGGTCAGTTCTGCTTTTAACAGAGTGAGTGTGTGCTGCATCACACTTAGAACAAGTGTGACGAGAATAAACACTTTTTAGCCTCTCAATTCTCCATTTTTTTTCCTCTATAGTCTCTTTTTTTCCCCTTTTTTTTTTTATTTCTTTCTCTCCCTCCCTAAATCATTTCTTCAATTTGTGATTGACTGATTTTCTGCCCATTTCTCCCGTCTTACTTCATGCTGTCTTTCTAATGCATTCTTTTCTCTCACCCCGTCTCTTCAACCCCTCCGTTTCTATCTTTATCTACCCGTCTTCTTCCATCTATCTCCATCTCTCCCCCCATCGCATTCCCTCTCCCTTCTTCATCCATCCCTTTTCTCTCGCTCCTCATCTGTCACTTTCTATATCCCACTAAATCTCTCTTGCTTGCCACATATCTGCCTCTCTGTCTGCCTCTTTCACATCCCTTTCCCTCCATTTCTTGCTTAGTCTTTCCCTCGGTTTCCTTCTACACGTCTCTCCAAATCTGTTCTCAGCATCATCTTCACTCCCTCTTTCTCCCTCTCATTTGCGCTGCGACTTCATATTTTAGTAACTCTGCATGAGGCCCATGAAATTTTCAGAGTGACGACTCTCCAGAGGGAAGCCAATGTGTAAGTAATGCAGAACTTCAGAAGCCCTCTCTGTCGGTCTCTGGGAGAAAATGCAATTTGGCTGTACAGGCGCTTCAAATATTCAAGAGACCCTAAAACAGTGAAAACATGCTTTGTTAACTTGTTTGTTAACTGAAAGAATGGAAATAGGATGATGCAAGCAGGGAGGAAAACAAAGATAGAATAAACAAACGGTTTACTACTGATAGCCACTCTGCTTATGGATTCTTAACAAAAACAACTCTTATCATAATATTGAAGTAAGTAAAGAAACTAGAAAATATGTTGAAATCAACCATCTCCATTTTAGCCTCTCTCAGCGTCATTCCGAGAGGATACATGTTACAGGGGGAGGTGGGTAATGTGTAATCTGTACACCTCATTGATATTATTTTTATGTATGGTCACATGAGGACAGAATCAATGTAACAGATGATGAAAACTTTAAGTCACCCAAACTTCCCTAAAAAAAATAAATAAAAATCCTGTCCAAATTTTGGGTTTATCCTTCCAAACAGACTGAAAAGTAAAATGTATGACAGACAACTCAACACACTGGTGTGCATGAAAATGATTAAATTTCTAAGGCAAGTAAACTCAAAGTGCTTTATATGCATACAGCAGCAAAGAAAAGTATAATTGTTTCATGGCTCGTAAAAATGGAATATATAGTGTGTGCACACATAATAGCTTTCAAAACTTTTGATAGAGAGAGAACATAAAGGGAGAAGAGATAAGGGAGGACAGACAGAGAGGACAGTTACTGTAGAAGAAAGACGTGGTGAAACGGGCCTTTAGATTACTAAAGACTTTCCGTTGACCTTCACGTCGTCCCCGTGGTGGTAAAAACAAGACTTTGAGGTCGGTTTTTCTCAGTTTCTCCCGTTAACAAATGAAATGCACTGCCATGTACACATTTCTCCTTTGTTCATCCAGGGAGGGATGGCTTGAATTGCGTTCTTTACATCCATGATAAGCAGCAATTGGAGTGCTCAGTGATATCAAGACTGATTGACTGACCTCCACTTGTCCAGGAATTCAGACAAATCCAAAATCTGTATGTCTACTACAATTAACACAAGGAGAGAAGGAGGGGGGTTTAGAGGAGACAGTATCTGTTTTCAAAGTGACCTGATTTGGCCATTTTTCCAGGAAATTCAATTATTTTTTTATCTCATCTCCTCAATCAAGTCGGGCAATTCATTTCCTCCAAAGAGGAAGCACCATCTGGGACAATTACGTCTATTACAGACGTGAGTGATGTAAACACAGGGTCTGTCTCAGGTTGCCCGACTAACCCCGGCCTTCAGCAAACCCACATTTGATGTTGCCGTTTGTGCGGTGAACACCAAGAACCAACCAGGACAACAGCAGAGGTAGTCATGACCATGACCACAGAGAGGAAAGGACATTTAAATCCAAGCCAAGAAAATAAAAAGAATCTTTCTCTTTCTATGCATGCAAGGAACAAGCACACACACACACACACACACACACACACACACACACACACACACTATTACACCCCATTGAATGTTCTTAGTCATAAGAACAAAAGGAAACCCGCCCAACCGCAAAACACTGTGCC
>NC_060152.1:3431437-3446506 GCF_021292245.1 Micropterus dolomieu
GGAAAGGACATTTAAATCCAAGCCAAGAAAATAAAAAGAATCTTTCTCTTTCTATGCATGCAAGGAACAAGCACACACACACACACACACACACACACACACACACACACACACACTATTACACCCCATTGAATGTTCTTAGTCATAAGAACAAAAGGAAACCCGCCCAACCGCAAAACACTGTGCCAGAGCTTCTCCAATGACGTGTTTGCCAGAGCTATTATGCAACAACTGACTGGCCAGTGGCAACACAACACACCACACCACACAGCGTCACAGGTGGTCAAAGCAAAACCAGATGGCTTTGACCTTGCAGCTGCTCCCTCCCCTGAATCTACAAATCCATCCATCAGCACCATTCCCTGTGGCTAATGTCTGATGTGATGTGCACTGCCTGCCAAAATCACCGGGGGGGGGAAGAGAGAGAGAGAGAGAGAGAGAGAGAGAGAGAGAGAGAGAGAGAGAGAGAGAGAGAGAGAGAGAGAGAGAGAGAGAGAGAGAGAGAGAATATATACACACACACATTCTGGACCTTTTTTTTTTATTATTTGAAAAGTAAAATTTTATAAAGATCCTGAACAACAGAATTATATTTCATAGTGTAAACAGTATATTAGTGTGGTTGTAAAAACGAAGAACTTAAAACGAAAAAGGTTTGTGGCAAAATGTATTTCTATATAAATTGTTGCGATCAGTGGATTCAACCTTTGAGGAAACTGAGCTTAAAATAAAGGAAGCTATTGCAGTTCATTAGCTGAATCATCCGCTTTTATTCAACCTCCTCTGTTCAAGTATAAACTGCTCCACAAAAGAAGCAGGGTTTGCAGACAATTATGAGTCGATGGTACAAATTAGGGCTGCAGCTACACGTGCATTTTTTGATTTGTTCTCTGCCTGGTTGGGCCGTGATTTTGGGTTGTAACGTTGTAACGAGTAAACTTACGCAGCTGACTTGATGAGGGGCCAGGAGTTGAAGTGGAATAAAAAAAGTGAGCCTGATGCATATTTCATTACATTTAAAAAAATAAAAAAATACTTCTGCTGAATGTTTAACTTCAGGTACGACAGCCCCGCTCCGTCCCACCGGAGTCAGCACTTACAAACGTGCACTCAAGCAATCACTCCACAAACTTTTTAGCTTGGTCACCCTGACCCACTTCCTCCACTAGTGTTCAGATCATCAGTAAATGCATCTCTGAGTTTTTTCTCTTTGGAAAACCTGACAAACCTTCAGCAGGGAGATCAAAGGGGGAAAGAGGTGCTTAAAGCTATTTAAATTAATGTCCAGAGACACCGTTTCCTTACAGAAAGTTCACAAGTTTGATTTATGCAACTTTTACTGAGTAAGCCCAAAGTGTCCTTGAGCAAGGGAGTGCTAAAATGTCAGACCGAATCAATCAGTTCATTTCAGTAGAGTCACCACACTCACTGGATTCCCTCCCAAAGGCCAAGAAAATTGACACAGTGCTTTCGTGTGAACTGACATGCAAATTCCTGCCGTTGACCAAGTACAGACCATCGTGACAGTGCTGACCATCAGATCCCATAAAGGAGGGAGCTATCCTATTAGCTGCGTCTCATAAATCAGTCAACAACCATTTTCACTCAATCATCAATGAGTCTCGACTCAGCTTGATGTATCACTTGGTTTTGGAAATGTCAGAAAATGGGGAAAGTTCCCAGAGCTTTGGTTTGTCACTCTATCCAAAACCCAATAAATATTTAGTTCACTATCGTACGTGACAAGGAAAAAAAGAAAATCTTTACAATAAAAAAGCAGTAGATTTAAGACTTGACTTAAATAAATAAATTGATTATTAAAAATGAGTGCAGATTAATTTTCTGTTGGTGACCAGTCATTAAATCTGAATTAGAATAAAGCTAAAAAAACAAAAACAAACAAAGGCTCAAATAAAAGATTAAGACAAGTGAGGAAAATACTGTTTCAAACAAACTGAAGGTGGATAGAGGCTCAATAGGTCCTGACAAAAGACAGTGTGTCTGTCTGGTGACAAGGAACGCTGACAGTTTGCAAGTCAAAGAATAAGCCCGGATAAAAATTATACACCTTAAATGTTTATTAACTGGATGTTAAAGAATGTGAGACCAATCACAGTTGTGCAGAGTTTGTACACTCACTTGGACATAAAATGTGAGGATGCTGTGATGACTTTCCCCATAATTTAAGATCTCAAAATCTGCATTTTTTTAGGATTATGGGACATGATGATAACAAAGCCCTTTTTTTTGCTCAGTCTGTCAAATCAAGAGGAGCTGAGGCACACTATCATGAGTTTGTTAATTAAGTACTTTTAAGGCCATTCATTTAATTTAAAAAAGCCTTATTTAAATTTTAAATTCACAAACTTTCACTGATTTCTCAAGACTCAAAGGGAGCTCATTGGGAAACCCTTATTGTACTCCTGCATAATGACTGACTCAAAGCTTTTGTGCCAGCAGGATGCCTGGTATTCAAATGTCGATTATCCAATGCTGAGTTATAGGTCTGTATTTTATCTTCCATGTTGAGTCAAGGTCAAACCGAGTCGTTTGTTTCCACCAGCCGCTGCCACCACTCCCTGGGTGCTGCCTGCTGCTTATCTGCAACTGCAAATAATGTGTTTCTTATCAAAGTGAGTGGGAGAGCGATGGAGGGAGCCCAGAGAGAAAGAGAAGGATTTTCCCGAACAGTCAAACAAAACAGTGAGTCAGACAAAATACTGTGGGATTTCTGTGATGATGGAGAAGGACATAACTGAACAGAGATCGAAAATGAAGAAAAGAAAGAAAGAAAGCAGATAAGAAGGAGTCAAGGAAAAAAAAATGACAGAATAACGAATGAAGCTGAAAAAGAAATAGGAGGGAATAAGAAAAAGAGCAGATATAAGGAAGATAATGTATCAAATTTAAAAAGAAAGAAAGAAGAAAGGGTGAAATCAAGGGAAGGAGCAAATAAAGTACAGAGAAAGAAGGAAACAAGCTAAAGACTAAAGAGAAGATTTCCTTTCTTTGCTCCTAAACAGATTCAATAGACAATAACAAAGCAACTATGAATACACCAACATGACATATTGAAACCTCTGCTGAAACCAAACATTAAATGTACATTATGTTAGACATTAGACACTCTCAATGAGAAGGAAAAAATATTCACAGCATCCAACAAACAACTATTTTAATTTGGCTTCAGTTCTTCCGGTTTTTCTAGCCCATACTCTTTGTAATTTTATTTACGGAGATCCGAAAATTCCCACCATGAGCAAGCACTCGGCCACAGCGGCAAGAAGAAACCCACTGTCAACAAGTTCTTAATACTTAATGGCAGCACAAACTGCCTTAAAAATACAGGGTTGATCATTTCGATAGTTAGCAGATGTAATGTTTGCATTTAGTTTAGAGTGTTAGCATAAACAAGACTAAAAAATTCAAAGGCCCCTGATCACCCAGCTCAGGATTTAGAGCTTTTTAAAAAATTTATTTCATCTTGTTTCGCACACTTATTTTGTATTACCATCACCCCAATAATTTGATAGTAGCCTTCATTAATCCCTCGCTAAATAAAGACGGGGTTGATTTCAGCCTTCCAGTATCTTAAACACCAACCTGCTTGCACCCCTTAAGCAACTGCAAAAGAGGACATTTGAAGGTACAACACTGGCCTCATGGTGGTAGGTTTTGTGGTAGGTCACCATTTTCCAACATTTTATAGACTAAATGATCAATTGAAAAAATAATGGGAAGATTAATTAATTCATAAACAATAGCTGCATGTTGCCAAAAAATCTCATCCAGATTGTTCCTTCCCCAGACTTACTGTAAGTACGGCTTTGGGTGCCAGACTATTGCAGTGCAATTACTGCAGAGATCTGATAAAAACCCCACTGCAGCCTGTAGCCATCAGACAGAAAGGGGAAAGACAAAGACTGAGAATAGGGAAGGACAGAGAGACAAACGATGAAAAGATTTGAGAGCAGAACAAGGCTGGCTTACAAAACTGACGTTTATCCTTCTCTGCTGATATAAACAAAACAAAGGGCTAAATCTGCCCTGGGAGGCATTCAGAGTGCAAGCACAGATAAACATTTTCCATCTGGTGTATTTATGTAGGCCAGTGCATTCAGCAATGGCTAGCTTAGAAAAGCTGGCTGTGATTTCAAAGTCACTGTTTTCCAACATCAGACCAGACCATCAGGAGATAAATCAGCAAAGTGCCCTTGAACAAGTTGCCTCAACCATAAATATATGTACAGTAACAGGCTGTGTCAATGAGCATTGTGGGAAAAAAAATGAGTACTACATTATTTCTGTTGTTGTTATTCAGAGAGTGTATCTGATACTTTCATCCCCAAGTTCAATTCAGTTAATCCTCAACTAAGCCAGCAGTCGTCACTAAGAACAGGTAATGGCTCTGCTGAATACAGTCTTGATCTTTGGGCCAGAGAAAACAGTCAACTTTGTAATAATGTGAAGATGAGACATTTGTTGTTTAACCTGAGCACCAAGCTCCATGTTTTAAAGTACAGCAACAAATCCATCCTTCATCTGCTCACAACAATACATGGCAACAGCAGCCCAGTACAGACCGAAAACATCACTGTGTTAAATACGTAGCAATGGACTGCATTGTTGGGGGTGTGAGGTATCCGGTATCGGTCAGTGAAATACAACCCAGAAAGGCCAATTTGAGAAATAGATCCATGAGTATGAAGGCTTATCTGACACCTAAACACTGTACAGTGATTTATACCACTGCTCCGATCTTATTTTTTGCTGTGACAATCGCAAGGTAAAACAGAAATACGGTGTTCGTGTCACAACACTACTTTCCTTGTGTTGTTTATTCAAGTTACAGGACAGTCTCTGTAACTTAGCAAAGTTAGCAAAAGTGGGTCATCTGCATGAGGAGACGAGTTGATTATTTTTGTCAGCCTGGTGTCAAGCTAAATAACTCTGGTCATGCAGAAGTGGTGCAGTGTAACTGACAGCCAAGTCTAAACCGTGCTTACAAAGAACTTGTCCAAATGGTTTCTCTTACAGAGTAAAAGAGTGAGGCTGGGTAAGAATTGTGGTAACATTAAAATGTAAAATGTTTTGCCTGCCTGTAGGAAAGCACAAACCCTGCCGTGATCTTCTGCATTTTTAATTCTCCTCCCTCTCACGCTTGTCATCGGCTTCTTGCTCCAGAATTACAACCCATGAACCCTTCATTTCCACGTTTATGCACTTCCCTAACAGAAATGATCTTTCTAGGGACACGAGAAAAACACCCATACTGTAACCAACTCCTCACAGAAGTAAACTTGTTCCACATTCATTACTTAAGAAGTGAAAGTAAATGGAGAGAGGAGACAGAAATAAAATCAGGCCAGCAGGTGAGCGGACACGTAAAAGGAACTAGAACGATCACATGGTGTACATCCTGATCTCAGTTCCCAGAGGACTGTCATTCGTGACGCTTGAACACCACAACCACAGGGGACGATTCTGTCATGATACACTTTTACAAACACTTAAGTTACGCGTGTCTCTCATTTATGTCGTCGTGTGCAATTGACTTCTAGACTTGTCCTAATTCTAAAGTACTTTGAGCAGCATTTCCTGTCTGAAAGGTCTGATATAAATGAAGGTGGAATAAATTAAAATATTATCTGATGACCTTGGTGGTAAATTATTTCTGCTAACAAGGTTGGTGGTACAAATGCCCATGGGAATCCCAGATGGTAAAGACAAAGCTAGAAATTGTTTTGAACAATATGCTCTACAAAATTCATAATACTGTATTTTAGGTAAGTCTCAAGGTCAAAGAACAAACCACAACATGTTTGCATCTTTAGAAGTCTGAATGCTTTTGATTTTTTCAAGGACTTTGTATTTTTGTCCAATTGTGTGATTAATTTCTATTTGAACATTTCCATGTGATCCTTGATCATAAGAATAGTAGCAGTAGCCTCAGAGCACTTAGTTTAAATAGGTTAAAAAAGGGCACAGCTGAAAAAGGGAAGTCCAACTGCAGTGTCACTTCACAGAAACTCTTTCACCATTGCCTTTATTTCAGCACAGAGCCGAAAATCATCTACCCCTCCCTCACATTTATAATAATTATTTATCTCCTTGTGAAAACCTGAATACCACCGACAGTTTTCCTATATGAGCAATATCATTTAGCTGAAGAGTCAAGAAAACTACATAATGAAGCCTTTTAGAGTCTCAGTTGATCTCTCTGCTTCCTGACTGAGCGGTTACAGCTGTGTGGGCTCTTATCGAGATGTGCAGGTGGCTGCTTCCCTCTTCATTTACACCACACACACACACAGAGAGTTCTGAGGCTGTGCTGAAAAGGGAACTGATCTGAAATGATTGTGTAGTTTCCCCTCCTCACCAATTTTAGGTTGTGACCAATTTCTGCAATTGCCCTTTCTCCTCTGCAAGCAACATCTAAAAGCTGAACAAATATTGTCAAACAGGAATGCAATTAATGATTCATGTATGAATGTATGATGAATATGAAATTGTTAGAATAGGGAAGATTGAACCTTGGAAAACACTTGCAGGGAAAAAGGAAAAAACATTCTTAGCAAACAGCATAGCATTAAACACGTTGATACACGGACTCAAGATCTGTGGCAGTAAAAAAAACAAACAAAACCCCCGAAACGAATGGACCTGGGGCTCTACTTGAGACCAGACTTGGGTTTTCCCCAAAAACTTAAAACTAATGCTAATGCTTCTACCACCCATCCTGCCCTCCCTCCATTCACTATTGCCTGACCTGTCTGGCCAACCTTCGGGCCTCCCAGTAAGGCTTGGACTCCTCCACAGCCTTGCCGATCTTCTTCACCAGTTCGTCCAGCTTCACCGTGGCCTCAACCAGAACCGAGCGAAACTTCTGCCTTGCGTCCTGACAGAAAGAACGAGAGAAAGAGAGGCTTCAGTAATTCAAATCAGCGGTGGAGCATTCTGCAAAATACAAATCATACCACCGTAACTTAAACAAAAATATCAAAAACATGTTAGTTTCTTCAGTCGGTACCGCTGACACTGCCCACTGCTCCATTGAGGGATGGATTCAATGCAGAGAAAGAATTCCACAACATGTACAGGTGAAACTCGAGAAATTAGCATATCGTGCTAAAGTTCATTTATTTCAACTTAAAAGGTGAAACTAATATATTATACAGACTCATTACATGCAAAGTGAGATATTTCAAGCCTTTATTTGATATAATTTTGATAATTATTGTGTACAGCTTATGAAAACTCTCAGAAAATTTTAATATTGTGAAAAGTGTCACACTCTAATGAGCTAATTAATCCAAAAACACCTACAAAGGGTTCCTGAGCCTTTAATTGGTCTCTCAGTCTGGTTCAGTGAGTGGACAGGGTTGGGTTTCACAGTTGGCTACAAAAATACGGCTCAGAGTTGGATTAATCAGATGTTGCTTCTCTAACTCTTGTCGATGAAAATGCTCCTGTCCAGCCTTTGAAAATGTTTGTTTTATTCTGCCTTGCATTTGTTACAACTCTTGAAGGGGCGATGTAGCTCTTGTAACCCTTGACCTTCATCTTACTAGCTGCTTGTAAAGTTGATAGTCAAGGAAATGAAACTTGCTCTATTGCTGCCTTTGCTATCAGTCACAACTGGTAAGAACTCGAGCATCAACAACCCAGAGCTCCAAGATAAAACAAACAAACAAAAAAAAGGTAGGTCTAAATAACGGATAAGAAACATTTGCTACAACCATTTAACTGAATCTAATCTGGCCAAGTGTCAATCAATCAAGTCCAAGTGTCCCTAGAAACAACCGACACGAGCCAATCTGTTGACAGCTGCCTGTGAATAATGAACATCAGATATAACTGGTATTCAAACTGTTGCATCTTAGAGAGCTTTGTTCGGGCATCTAAAACCGACAAGGTCAGTTTTTCCGCCGTGGTCTGGTTCAAAGAAAACAAAAGTTTCTTGCTGTTTATATAGACCACCAACCTTCCTACATAGCTAACTATCAAACTCTACTGCTGCTTCCGTATCAACTGAAAATGTCAGGCACATCCGTATGTGTCGCTCATCACTGATTGTATAGATCAAAACAAAACAGTCAGTATGGGGCCAGTTTCACAAAAGCTGCAGATTGCATTTGGTGCCTCATGCTTGTGTTGCAAGTATGGAGTTTAGTTTGACTCTTGAAACATGTCAAAATGGGCAAGAGGAAATGTCATGTTGCAAATTTGGTGCAAGAAGGTCCAGGCTATCAGGCTAGTGTCATCCTGCACACCAAGAGCTCACGGCTGTGAAATGCTTCTTTTTAACATGTCATTCTAATGTTGTTGTGTCTGGATGAGCACTTGTATAATTGTTGTAATGAGAAAAACACGTGGAAATCTAGATGGTCATTTCTGTGATGAATGAGGACTGCTCTGCCTGCTTCCATCCAAGACAGTCTCTTTGAACTAAACTATGCCATGGCAACCTTAACTAATTAAGATATAGCTGCTTTGGTTATAATATCATACAATAACTTCACGAATTCAACCCTTCTTCATTACAACTATTTAATTTTTTTTTTATAGCTGATGTGCGTTCTGCACGTTTATAGTTTTGCAACATGTAGTCTTACATGTTTGTTTGTTTTTTAAAAAGGAACATGGTCGACAAAGTCACACATACGTTTAAGTTCCCCAAAATGTACTTCATTTTGCTTTAGCATTTCTAGCATGTCTTTCACTTATATCATAAAGCAGAATACAAGGTGCCAATACTCCAAAAAACAAAGTGTTCCCAACACAGAAGCAGAAAAAGATCCACTATACTGTACAAAAGATAATGGAAAAGCGCTGGGTGAATAAATAAAGGTTGTGAAGGTACATTTTTAGACAAGGCAGCAACATGGTCTGGAGGAGGGGACACAAAGAGACTAGCTGCCTTCTTTTATATTCATCCAGAGCACAAGATGTTTGCTGATTGTTCCATGTTGATAAGAAATTCTATGAACATTTGATGTGGCCGAGAGACAGTTGTTCTCCTACTGTTCAAAATAACCTTCTGGTGAACTTTAAAACTCAGACAGAGAAACCCTCTGAGGCCAGCGAATGGGGATCTCATTATATCGGACTGTGAAAAGAAACTGCACCAGCTTATGTGTTTGGAGAAGGTGTATGAGGTTTTCTTTCTTCTTTACTGCAACTGATTGAAGCTAGATAATGTGTCTAACATATAAAACCAAATAGCCAGTGGACTTACATCTTTAGTTAGTGATTTGTTCCCAGATTTGAATTAAAGATGAAGTGTGGGTGTCTACTTATTTATTAGTTTCCTAACTTATTTATCACTGTTTTACAGGCTCAAATTGCATAGATGACAATATTCCACATACAATATGATAAAAGAAAATGCAGAAACTGTAGATCAATCAAAGCAGACAGCACTTGTTGTCACGGTCGGCTACAGCAGAGCTCAATGTTGGATTAAATGCAGATGTTTCTCCAACTCTTGTCAATCAAAATGCTCCTGTCCAGCCTTTAAAAGGGTTTCTTGTTGTATTCTGCCTTGCATTTCTGAATGAACATTTGATGGGGCCTTCTCTTGAAGGGGCGATGTAGCTGCTTGTCAAGTTCATAGTCAAGGAAATGAAACTTGCTCTATTGCTGCCTCTGTTATCAGCCACAACTGGTAAGAACTCGAGCATCGCAAACCCCAGAGCTCCAAGATAAAACCACAAAAAGTAGGTCTAAATAATGGATAAGAAGCATTAGCTCCAACCATTTAACTGAATCTAATCTGGGCAAAGTAGTCACATCATGTGCCAGATAAAGCTGACACAGTTTTTCTGAGAACAAGGGTGTCCCAACAAACACCAACAAACAGACCCGAGCCCATCAGTTGACAGTCGCCTGTGAAAGATTTATGTCTGATGTAATTTGTTAACGTTCCGAGGAAGTTTGTTTCATCTTAGAGAACTTTGTTTGTCCCTTGGTAGGGATTAGTTCTCAGAATTAGGATTATGGACTAACTGTGAGCAAATTAAATACATCCAGTCCAAACAATATTCCATATACAATATAATTACCAAACAGAAAGGGTCAAGTTCAGGGAAGTATGCAACATAACTAAATTGGCTGCTGTCTATTGTCTGCTGTAAATGCTGTAGCTTAAAGACAATATTTCTATTACAATGTGTAGATGCTTCTTAGTAGAGCATTAAAAAAAAACTATTGTACTGCGTACATCACTGCATCATGCGTGCTTCTCTCCCTGTAAATAAAACATCTGGGTTACTGGGACTGATGCAGTTAATCCTGGCCTGGAGAGAAACTACAATAAAAAGACAGTTGGATGTGTCCTGCTCTCCTACATGTTCCATTATGTTGGACTGATTGGTGAAAGGAATGAAGATTGTGTTTTCTGCCAAACCCTTCCTCGGACAGGAATTTTAAGAAAACAACTTAGCACAACAGGCCTTGAATTTCTCAACATACTGAGGAGGTGTACATGGGGTTTGAAACACAAGAAGAAATAGCAACAAATGGATTAAAAATCCTTTAAATAGTTCCGTATAGATGTCCCAGATGTTAGAGACATGTCACAGAGTTAAGGCTAATGTTAGTAGCTATCCTGCTCTTTAAATCTGGGGACGCTTACCTAAGGTTTCTATTGTAAACATCGGAAAGGTCTTACGTTGGATCAAAATAGCCTGTAAGCTTTAGCCTCAGTATTTTTTGCCTTGTGACAAAGCACTGAATTAGCACAATGTCACATACGTAGCTTAATCAAATTGCTTAAAAAATGACCACAGATTTTGAGTGGTAAATCTGCCATCATTATAGTTGTAAACTGTACATGTGCAGTGCTAGAATAGAAAGCATGACAGGTGCAGCAACAGTAATAAGGGGGCTTAGTGAAGTCCACCGGGTCACGGTCAAATTACTGTGACTTGTACACCAAACGTTAGCATTGTCAGGTATTGGTTAATCCCCTTTGGATTGGATCAAAGGCTGAATTGAATTTCAACTGCACAAAAACAATGTTTCAAACTTAATTTGTTGAACTTTGAAGACATGCTAAAAATGGAAACTCATGACACTTGATGTCAAAGTCCCAAAAGGAAACTCAACCTTATTTATTTATCTAACTTAAGACCTCTGCCAAAACCCACTTACTGCAAAACTGTATTAGTGTTTCATCAAGGTAACAACGGGCTGCAACTTGAAAAACAAAACACAAAAGAAAGACAGCTGGATTTCACCATCAGGTACATCAGAGCTTCGATTGGACTTGTTCCTCGGTCTTGCTTACAAAGATGCATTTGTAAAAATGCATTTTCCCCATCTCCATTTTTTACCACCAGTCATGAGTTTTCTAGGACATAGCAAAAACCGCAGCATCCTTCCAATATCCAAGTCCTTTTATTTAAAACACTTTTCAGCTCTTCAGTTTTGCTTGTAGTTCAATATATAAATAAAACGTGTTAAAGACAGGAGGTCTTTATGGCAGCACTGCATCAAACAGAACATCATCATTGTGGTTAGACTACCCAGAAGGTCTAAAGGCTGTGAGGGGCTGCAGCAGTCTGAGGTATAAGATCTACACAGACAGCCGAAACTAACGTTACTGTACGGTTTGCTTTCACCGATGTACACACTGCACTCACTGTGTGCCAAATGAAACTATGACTATGGGGGTTAAAGTGCTGACTCTCAGCTTCAAGTGAAGGAAGGAATCATGACCCTTTTTACCCTTTGACTGTCCACAGTTTCCACACAGTTTGTCAAATGTGGATGTAAACGCCCTCAAATCTAAGCTGAAAGTCAGCAAGTTTAACCTCATCGTCATTGTTTAATTTCAAACCTGGCCAAATACTCAGGGGCTGCACTGTAAATAGCAAAAAATAACATGAACTGTAACGAGTGTTATAAAGCTACACAGTCAACAATTATGAGAACAAAAGCCTATCATAATGAATTTCAACATAGCCATGAACATATTTCCTTGTGCTCTCCCCCTCTCGGTCGTCACCTCTGGATCTCAGTGTCTCTGTGATTACACTGATGTTGATGCAGACTGCAGTGCAGAGTCTCTCTCCTCCCACTCAGGCCTCGGACACTCACACTGTGACGCACTTCACCTTGTCAACATGTTAGCGCCCTGAGGCGATATATCTAGAACTTGTGGGTATCCGCTAAATTAAATAGCATTTGCTTCACTGCTGTGACAGAGCATCAGCTTCTTCACATCACTGAAGACCCCACGACACTCGGCTCGTTATTACTCCAGTCACTCTCTCTATTCCTCTCATCAGCAGCAGGACCGCTTCAGTTCAAACACCTCTTTAGGTCAAATGATATGATGATCAGTGGAAGTAGAAAATGGGAAATTTGGAAAGACGATATTAATCCTGGCAGGGAATCAACAAAGGATTTAGCACTTTGGATGTTTATGTGGAGCTGATGAGCAAATGATGAGTCAACAGGGACATCCAGGTTCAAGATCCACTGATACCAAGCATCTGTCCCCGTTCAGTGTCCTTGACACTAAAATCTCTGACCTCCCTCTAATGGCTGAGGAAGCTAGGGCTGCAACTAACTTTCATTATCAATTAGTCAGTCTATAACATGTCAAAATAGTGAACAATGCCGTTTCCCAGCGCCCAAAGTGACTTTTTCAAATTGCTTATTTTATCCAACGACAGTCCATAAACTGAAGGTTTTCAGTTAGCCATCATAGAAAACTAGACTAGGACACTGGCACTAGGTGCAACCACTGATTATTTTCATTATTGATAATTCTCCTGATTATTTTTTCAATTAATCAATTTGTGTAGCAAATAGTGAAAAAAAATCCACATTACAGAAAATGTTCCCATTTAAGAAAGTTGAGACTAGTTTAATTTCAGCTCTAAAAAAAGAAATGCAATTCCTTCTTGGTGTTGCGGTTGTTTGACGTCAATTCAATTTCTCTGGGGAGATTATTATCTTTCCATATCCTAAAAGATGCACTGGGTGATTTCCAACTGTGTCGTGACCGTTTGAGTGTTTTTCCCCCTTCTGACAGTAGATGTCTTTGTCAGACATGAAAACAACTTCACTTAATTTTGTAGTCCGTGGAACCATAAGAAGTGGGCAGAAATGTAAATCAGTCAGGGTTTATCAATAGACACAGTGTTGAACTCAACATCAGGCACATGGTATCTACAGGAGAGATGCAAATAGGTTCAACTGACCCAACAGATGACAAAACCACAACTACTGAATAAAGATGAAGGAGGCTCTGTATACAATCCAAGGGCCCTGATCCAAACCACTGACTCTGCATGTCAAGTGTTTAATATTTATCCAATGACCTCAAAGAACACTCTATTTTGATTTGCAGGAGGGTTATTTTCAGATCTGCAAAAACAAGACATAGCAGGTCAAGCACTATTTGAAATTAATACTCATGACTGGTAGTCAGCGGTTTCTAAATCAATATTTTAAGAGAAAAACACAGGAAGCAGTCATGGATAAGGCAAGATAATCCACCTTGAAGAGCGGTTATCACATAATAAAATATGCTCTAAGAACAGCATTCTTTTCATATGCTTTCACATCCCATTTCCCATAGCTCTTCAAATAACAATGGTCAACAGCTTTGTTCAACAGAAACTTGCAACGGAAAATCATCAATCGTTTTAACATTTTCAAGACTAAGAATTCATTGAGAAAATAACTGGCAGAATAATCGATAATGGCAATAAATGTTAGCTGCACTCTTACATTCAATCAACATTCATCTCTTCTGCTGCTCTTCTCAGGGACGTAGCCGCAGACTGTCAACATTAAATGAACCGTTTCTACTTTCTCAGCCAACAAAATGTGATTACAGATATAAGCTGAATCTCTGAGGCGATGCTATCAAACTCAAACTCTCATCATGTTTGTTTCTTGCCAAGATGTTACATATGAAAGTACAATTAGAGCAGATTCTTGGGGAACCTTCATGATGGAGCCAGATAACGAAAAAAATGTGACTCTGGTCAACTACAATCCTTGCTGTTAATGATTTAAACACTTTCTCACCAAATAATAGCTGCGTCATTCAGAGAAAAACCCTGCACAGGAAAACCAATTAACTCAATGAACTCTGGTTAACAACCTCTCAGCTGCCTGATTAACACCATGTACAATTCTCAAACTGTGGAGCAAGACAAGACTTTGGACTTTCACCTCTATAAAGCGACATACTGCTGATCTACATCCTTTACTGGGTTTTAATGGGATTCAAAGATCAGTTGTGTAAAACAACCTTGATGGCCCTCTGCTTTGGTCACAGGTTCGCTCTCCCAACAGTCCATTGTGTTTAAGTAAAAGTCATTTAGCGAGACTCTTAAATCTGCCTGCTTGATCACCACAAACTGCTCTGAATAGAGCTGTAAGTAAAATTGGATTATTGTAACAAAATTAAATCAGTGTTTCTCACAAAACTAGATACAGAACAATTCCTTGTATATTTAAACCTGCTGACTCAGAGCCAAATGAAAACAGTTTGGCCTGGAGACAGAGCAAAGGTCCTGCTGTATGTGCACTCATCGATACCTTCAAAACAACACTTTTCTGAGGAGGTAAACTGACAGCTTGATTTCACCGGCTGTCAGTCAGCACTTGACCGAGCGCAGGTGAACACAAGATGTGAAGTCTGATCTGCTGACAGAGGTTACTTGTGCACGATTACATGCTCTATCAGTCAAACGGGTACAAAGGGACTCACTGCTCGAGCATACAGATAACCTGCATACACATTCAGTGCACATGGCTCTGTGTTTGTGTGCAGACTGACCTCCAGCTCCGTCTCACATCTGTTGATGTCGTCTGTGGACTGGTTGAGTTTCTCCAGCTCCCCCTGGAAGCGAGGGAACAACAGTGAGATCAAGCAACAGAGAAAGGAATCTAATTAAATCAGTAGAATTTAATAGATGACAACTTTGTTAACCAATTCATCTTTTTTAGGATGAACTGATCTGACATTTTCCCTCCTGATACAGATACCTCAACTCAGGGTTTTTGCAGATAGCGATTTCGAATCTGATACCAGCGCTCCCC
>NC_060152.1:3446526-3466217 GCF_021292245.1 Micropterus dolomieu
CCCCCCCCCCCCCCCCCCCGCCCCAACTTTAAAATCTATAAACCACACTGCGTTTTTATGAAAGGTAACATGAAGCTGCGGCACTAAATGCTAAGTCTGAATTGTAATGATGACAATGAAGTGTATTTAACTGTGGATTTGTCTCATCTGGCCATTACCCAATCTGCTTAATAAAGTCAGTATCGTCTGGTCATTATTTTGACTACTTTTTAAAACCTGAATCATGAATTGGCTAAGTCAGTGTGGTCGGGACCCCCACGAGGTCACCAGGACCTGCTACGATTATCATTTAATAAAAAAGTCATTTTTCAAGTAAAAATACCAAAACGTTCACTTGTTCCAGATTCTCAGTTGTTTGTTTGCTGCTGTCGCTTGTTTGAGATGATAGGAAACAGAATTTGTTGAACGTTTTGGTGGGTTGGTCAGGAAATGTATAGGAGGTTACCTTTAGCTTGCCCATTTGTGAATCTTCTCAGACATTTTGTAGGTAAATAGAGGAATAATCAATAATAATAAAATAACCCTTAGTTGCAGCCCTACTATCTGTATTTTTAAGATGAAACAATTAGTCGATTAATCAATGAAGTCTAGGGACAGAAAGTTAATCATCAACTGTTTTGACAACTGATTAGTCATCTCATTTTTTAAGCAAAAACACTCAACTGATTATATACCAGAAATAATTAGGCAGATAAATCAATGAAACTGAGAGAGTCTTTAGTATTTAAATGATTTCTCAAACCTTTGATCACAAGTCCTTTTTACAGTCTACACTCACTTTCATCTGTAGGTCTATCTGCCTGCGCCATTATATCACTTATTCTGTCTTCTTCGTCCTGTTTATGCTTGGGAATCAATCATTGTTCATACTTTCTCTTGTGAAAAGACAGTACCTTGTCTTTGAAAATCTCAATCACAGATTACAGCTCATCTGTAATACTGCGTTAATGTTAAATGATTGTTTACTGCTATTAATGACCAAACTGGAGCTCTTAGCTCATAATTCACCCTCTTCTTCTGAATGACATCAGCATGGAGGACTGGGTTGACATTTGCATCATCTAAAACAGGAAACATTCATATCATTCAGAAAATGCAGAGGCAGCATCATGATAGGACTTTGTGTAGTGTGGACACAGGCTGTTGGCTGGACTACAATGGACGGAATACAGTGTCGATGATCAAAAACCACTAATCAATACAATGGCTGTAAACATTAGTTACCTGGATTCTGGGGTCCACCTCCTCCTCTTCATATTCAGCCTCCTCGTCCGACCTGTGCTCCTTCTCTAAATGATCCATCCTGGAGGTGAAGGACAGATGTCACGAACAAAGACAGAGGTTACCACAGGACTCAGAGAGACCACGGACTCATCTGTCTCAGCTGGTCACCTCGCGGTAGATTCACGAGCCTTACTTATGTTCCCAGCTTGAAAAAAGAACCGTTTTAGAAGGGGGGTTTTTCGAGAAGGAAGAACATCTTGGCTTTTATCCACTTGGGCCGAGCAGCAACGTCCCTCCTCACTCAGCTCTCCCTCCACACTGAGCTCGGTGCTGAAATGTCCTGAGCTCTGCTTCAGACCGGGAACGCCCCCTTCTGTGAGGCTGTAGAGTGTATGAGGGGTAATTAGTGCCTCATAGCGGCGAAGCAGAAAAAGGAAGATTCATAATATATACTTATATGTATACTTATATGTATATATATACTTATTGATGTAAAAAAAAAAAAAAAAAAAAGAAAAAAAAATCTAAATGTAACCATACGTCCCTTCCTGATGATATTTTTAGCCATGTTAGCCATTAATCAAGTGTGGTTTTATAGCCAATCACAGCCCAATGTGCAAAGTGTTTGAGGCAGGAATGTGGTAAGGACATTATGGTAACAGGGATGAAACCATAGACTGTGTGTTACATACTGTGTGAGACATAAGAGTTGGGTGATTTAATCCAGTATTTAAATGACATGTAAGTCTTTTTTAACATCTCTGGTTGCTCCCGGGATGGGAAGAATCAGTGAGCAGGCTGCTCTTAATGAATGGGTCTTACACTTTTATTTAAAATCTATACTGCTACATCTGTTGATACATTGATTCCCAACCAGGGGTACTTGTACCCCAGGGGGTACTTCTGCAGTTGTCAGGGGGTACAGGAAAAGATTGCAAATAAGCCCAACCAATAAGAAAAAATATAATTTATTAATTTATTAAAAGACTATATCGACAAATTAAGGCAGCTGTAACATCTGAACACCACTGTACCTGTTGCAATTATGTAAGAGTGAGTGAAAACTATTTAGTGAGCAATATAAGTCTAAACAGGTAGCTAAAGGTAATGGTTGTACTAAATTGCTAAAATTTAATTGATGAACTAGTCGATTAGTTGTCAACTTTTACAGTAAATTAATAGCCAACTATTATGATAATTGGTTTGAGTGAATTTTAGCTTCTTTAATATAAATATTTTGTGGTTTCTTTTCTCCTCTAGGAGAGCAAACTCCCTAATATCTTTGGGCTGAATTATGTGAGGAACAAAACAAGTGAGGACGTCATTGTGGGCTTTGGAAAACAAGGATTGACATCTTTCACCATTTTCTGACATTTTACAGACCAAACCACTGATCGACATTAATCAACATTGAAAATAATCATTAGTTGCAGCCCTACAAATGATTAGCCAAAACTAATGGTTATCTTGGTTGAAACGTCAGCTTCTATGGCAGTAGCCTAGTGTAGGTGACCAAACGAACCTTTATACTGACACTTCAATTGTATAAAAATGTTTTTTTAAAAACAACATGATCAGTGGTGTCATACATTTGGTACATTATAGGTGTGATTGATGAAGGGGTACGCAAGTTCACTTGACAGGGCTATGGGGGTACCTTACACCAAAAAGGTTGGGAACCACTGTATTAATAGATGTGTGTCTTTTCACTTCACATGTGCATTAATATATGCACATATTTTCAGTGCATTGTCAATTATTACATTTTTATGAATACATTTATTTTCAGTAAAGTGTTAACTCCCAATGTGTTTTTTTCTAAACCTTAGATTTATTTTGCATTTATTTTGTGATTGTTATTTTTAAAATGTGTTTGCTCATATGTTGTTCATGCTGATTTGTTGTAATTCCAATGCCAAGCTCTTGTTGTCTTTTATATACTGTTGGATACTGTTACAATGTTGTATTTGCAGGATATTTGCATCAATGCGATGAAGTACTCGCACTGTGGTGCAGTTGCCTCACAGCAAGAAGGTAGTGGGTCCCTGTGTCTGCGTGGCTGTTACCAGATTTCAGCTGGGATCGGCTCCAGCCCCCTCCCTGCTACCCTGTAGACATGATAAGCACTTGACGACAAGTGAGTGATGAAGTATTTGGATTTATCTGAACTGAGTGTTCCACTTTTCTATATCCTGATAATGCTCTCTCACTCAAATATAACATATACCATGACTGAAGATTGTAACAATCTCGCCACTACTGTGTGACAGGTCCTGCTCTTGGACTGAATGTGATGTCATGTTGTCCTGTGTATGTGTGTCAACATGTACTGTGACATGTAATATGATAAATTCCTCAACATTTTCTGTTCTAGGAAATGTATTAATTTCTCTGACTCACTAATAATGTTTTGTTGAGATGCAGGCAAGACTGCCATAACTGTTCCTAGAAGCACTCGTTCAACAAAGCTACACATAAAGATCCCCACTGTAAAATAATTGTGGACGATGATTGAATTTTAAGTGTAGATTAAATATGAAGCATCACATGCTCTTTAAAGTAGTAAAGAGTTTTATTTATTTGCAGTGTCTGATGTGCCAAATGGATCAAATACTTGATTATTTTGTGTGTGGTGTTATTTTCATCGAAACAAAGTTTGTGTTCACATAAACCAATTTAGGCAGTAGTAAATGTTGTTAATAGAGCTTCTGAGAATAATTAGTAGTTTAAGAAAAGCTTGTCTATTCATAGATGTACAAGTTGGCTCTTTGTCTGAACTGAAGGCTCCCAATGAACCTTGCTGTTTTCCCCAGGCAGTTGACAGGCTTGTAAACCCAACTCCTGTTTTTATACTATAAAACTGATTTATGATCATTTTTTTCTCAAGAAAATTGTTGACATCTAACCTGCAATCATGCTATCGTGCAACTGTTAGGTTCTGCATAAGTGGATACTAAACTTCCGATGTTGACAGACCTCCAGCAATAGCGTGTAAACTGGAATTTACAACCTGCATCTTTGATAACTCACTAAATTCATCTTCAAACTAAATATACCGGAGCCCTCAGGATGGCCTTTTATCTGCTGTAAAATGGAACACAAAACATTCATATCACTCTCAAAATATTTCAGATATGTAGAAGGACAAAGGCTTTCTGCAGAGGTAGACTCACACGTTCTCTTGACACACTGGCATCAAGCATTACATTTTTTGTTTTCATTCCTCCTGCTCACCAGAGTAGAATGTACTGAAAGCACAGATATTGAAAGACAGAGGCCTGGGGTGACATTACAGAGCTTGCATAACCAACACCGTGTGCCTGCTTACCTCCAGGAGCAACTCAGACTGAAACCATTTAGATACTGAGGCACTAGGAAGCAAGAGAGAATCAGCCGAGGAAAAAAAGAAACAACCTCAAGTGACTTCCAGGCAGACTTGCCATCAGTGTTTTCTACTGCTTTCCCCCAAAAATGCATGAGGATCAAAATGAAGATGCCTATTTCAGGAAGGAATGGAATATTAAACATATTCACCATCATCTGCCTTTCATGAGGAAACAGGAAAGTTGCCTCAAGATATTGGTGCTTTCTACATCCCAAGCTGCAATTTACAATAGATACAGCATTACTCATAACACAAATTGTACTTATTTACTAAAATACTAAATCCATTTGGTATGCTGTTTCAAATTTTAGCCACACACACTGAAGATATAGTTCCAGAGGAGCCATGTGTTTGAATTTCGACTGAATTATGCTGGTCTCTTGCAACAAGATGCTGGCCAAAAAGGTATGCTGGTTATGGAGTGAAATATTACTACGACTAATCAGGTAAAATTTAAATAAATACGTATGTTACATGGATTTATCTAATAATCAGTCTAAAGGTCTCCAAACATGTTTAAATTCCACTATGAAATACACACTCATGTTGCGTATTTAATGAGATTTTTTTTTTAATTTTTAGACTAATTTTAGATTATATTTCAAAATATAACAACTCTTATGACAAAGGTCAAGTAGCAGATACGCTGACACGTCACATTTTTTGTCACCTACTTACACCACTCCCTGCACGTCCGCAACCAGCATGCCTGCTGAAACAGATCCAGAGTCACATCAGCATGTTTTGTGTCTCTTTGGGCTGCTGGTGATTTGTCTGAATAACAGGATATGTCAAACCTTTTAAAAAAGAAGAAGAAACAGACTATAGTGTCTTGCACCATGGCCACAAACCTGGCTTGGAGTGTATGTGTGTGTCAGTGGCTATTAGTTTACTGTCAGCATGATGTACTGCTAACTCCAGACAGGGGGATTTTTCTTGAGAAAGTTAAATTGGCATTGATGTATGGGATATATATTTGGGGTATAGGTCACTGGGAACATAATGACGACTTGCAGACACACTAAAGGCACACTGTCTGGTAGACCTATGCAGGAAAAATACTGAGTTACACATTAAGTGAAGCTTTATATATTTTTGATTTGAATAAAGGTACGGTCAGCTATAGATTGCACTGAATGGTTGCTCTTTTTGAGGTACTTTACATAAGTATGTTCATGTTATGCTTTATGCTTAAACTCCACGACAGGGAAATATTGTAAATGTTTTAGTACTAGTTTATTATGGTTACTTTGCACATTCAAATTATTAATTCAAAATCTCAATCAACTATTAGGATATATGATTATAGATTAAGCTAACAACAGCATATGAAGGAGTTAGCCCCAATTAGCCCCAATTTAAACAGCTGCAACAATACATCAGTATCAAGTATTTAAAATTTTCAAATATCAATATCAACCTCAAAAATCTTATCTTGAATAAGACACATAGATGCAATTTTCCAAATATTTGAAATATTCCAGCCCTCGTGTGGACTTGCCAGGACAGGACGTTGTCAGTTGATTCCTGATATCAACCAAAAACATGGAGGTTTTGTCCTGATAAAGGATGCACTTTCCATTTCTGAGAAAAGGCTGCCTCTGTACCTGACGCTCACTTTGATTTGTCTCCTCACACTGATGTCTGCCTTGTAAAGTTAGTGATCTAAGAAATTAAACTTACCCTTGCTCTTGTCCTCGTTGTGAGTAACTCTGGATAAGAGTGACAGCTGAATGGATAAACTGTGAATGTAACTCAATGTGGACTGTGAACAATGTGTTGTGTGTTGTACGTACTTGTCAGACAGTAGTTGTATTCACAGCAGAGAAGCAGATTGTATCTGTTTAAATTCATTTAAGCTTTCTCTGCTGAGGCACTCGTTGTTAAGTGGCTCTGGATAAGAGTGTCAGCTAAATGCCTGGATAGTAGAGAGGTGCAAAATTTGATAGTAAAGGAGGAAAGATGCTGAGAATTTAACCCTAAGCATCTGGTTATACACAGAAGGCTGACTTTATCTTTCTAGATACTCAGTACTTAACTTTGGTTGTTTAAGAATTCCATATCATATTGAGAGTATGAGATTATAAATCAGTTAAAATGACAAATATTAATATTTCTCTCTTTTGGTTTTGGTGTAAATATTAATAATATTGAGTAAAAATGATGAACTAAGTTATGGCTAGCTAAAATTTGTCTGTTCATCTGTCTGTCCAACAGTGGTAATTTTAGCAAAATGACTTAACGACAACTGGAAAGATTTCCATTCATTTGCTGTGGATGTTCTTGATGCCCAGTTGATGACTGCTGTTAATGACTTACTGATCATTCCTCTGAAGTGCCCATGAGGTCAAAATGCCCACTTACAAAAAAAGGCCTAAACATAAAGTGCAGATTGCCATGAAAATTCCTGAGCACTGAAGTATGTTCCCCAGAGGATGAACCCTTTCTGTTTTTCAATAGTTATTTACAGTACAATACTTATCTATTTTGTCTTTATTAAACTGTTTAACCAGAGCCCTACATACACCAACATACACAGCCCCGCTGCCCAGTATACTCACTAGTGCACCAAATGTGGTTTAATCCGCCGCTGAAAATAGTCCCCAACAAATGCATTATCTCGTGCAGTTTGAGTAACTTTTGATAAAAAGTGACAGTGACGAGCTGTTTTAGGAGTCTTTTTTTGTCTTCATTAGGAATCAAAGGGGTGGTGGCTGAATGCTACAGGCAGGAAGTCAGAATTTATTGAGACAGACTAACATAGTTGGATTTGTTCTTTTCAGGGGATTTGTCAATAACAAGCCTTATGCTTTAAGCTTAGGGAACACTGTGGTCGCTAACAGAAACAAATGTTTATAATTGGGGGGAGATGAGATGGGCTGCAGTGTGTACTATAGATGGTACATTATGAGTGTGTGTACTGCTCAGGATGGTTACATAACAGCATGGAGGCAGAGGTACATGAGGACGACCTTGATGCAAGGCTGGGCAGCTGACCTCTTTGTCCCTGTCTCTTTGACTTCCTCTCTACTTCCTGACGGCAGGATAAGGAACTAGGACGTGCTGTTCTTTTCAGGGAAAGCTCAGGAAAAGGCACTCAGGATACAAAAGTGTTCAGTACATTCACATCGACATTTTATTCATTTTTAGGTTGAGGAGCAACCTATCCAGAGCAACTAAAATCACATTGAGAGCAACATTTGACCGAGCTCTGCTTTACTGGTTCGGCAAATTCAGACGGGATTGTTTTCGCCTGTACTCATGAGAAATGAGTATGAGAAAACAGTATATTATATTTTATATTATATTAAAGACCATCAATGTGTGATCTATCTGGTGCTAAAACCACACTACCCTGTAGTAAAAATGAATTTCATTTGCTGTGTTTGAAGCATAAAAAATTAAACTCCTTAATGAATGTTTCTTATCATATTTATTACAAGAGTATGGTGATATCAATCAATAATACATTATATTTAAAAGTTCAGAATCTGTGGGATATGTTTCCTCAGATATGTCATGATGAGGTTTATGATAACCTTCAGTGTAATAGGTTGTTGAAGACTGATTTAAATCTTCCAATTTGAAAGTGGAAATATTGATATTAATATATTCAGCACTGTTGTAATGGAAATTTCAATGATAACCATCTTTAAAACGCTCCCATGTAACTAATCTCACTAGGGGCCTCCAGCCTCTTGGGTATGGGGTCAATGGAAGGTAAATGTGTGTGATGCTTTAACATATGTCCAGAGGGGTCAGGACATTAAAGGGTTCACTACATGTACCTGGGACATGGGTGTCTTTCTATAGATCCCCTAGGGAACACTGAAAGACACCATGTTCCCCTGATATAGTACTCCGACCCTGAAACTAAGATAAAAGCTGCATGAGCTGTTACACTGCAGTTCACTCAGATGATACTGTCTGATGTGTATGTGTCCCCGTGTGTTCCTTCTGCAGAAGACTTGAATAAAATTCACAGAAAGACAAGTGTTTGCCTGAGCTGTTTATTCAAACACTTTTCCCACCACATTGTCCACTGTTTTAAACATCTGTGTTTTATGTCCATTAAAAAAATGGTTTATGGTTCCCTTTGCAATAAATTCTAAATATATTTATACTTTAGACTTATTTTGTCTTTACTACTGACTGAAAATGTTCATTTTACATTCTGATTGTCAATTGAAAGAACCAGCTCATCATGCAACACAGATAAAACATTGAATATTAAAGCTTAACTCTTTTGCTAAGGGAGAGCAGTCTAGTATAAGTTGAAAAGTGAAAATACTGTTTTGTCTTCTGACCTTGGTCAGAAAAGGTCAGAAGACAAAATAGTTATGCAGTTTTTTAACATTGTACCTTATACTTGAAGATAACATAGGAGCCTTACACACTAGAGCCAGAGAAGGTTTTGAAGAGTGCCTTGTTTGCTGCTCTCATGTACAGTAAGTCTAGTTTAAAGACAAGAGGATGAGCACAAATCCAAACAAAACTGGGTAAAGTGCTTAAATAAAGAATGACCTGACTGAGAAATTATGAACCCCACTAGATGTATCATTAATTGCAATGTTGCAAACTCTGAGGTATTCTCAAGCAAGTAGCCCACACAGAGCAAAAATAAACAATCAGCTGATCGAATGCACTTGTAGCAAATATGCGCTTTCTATCAGTTAATGTTTTTCACCCTTTTGCCTCACTACGCACTATACAGTAAGCCAATAAACATGTAATATCCACAAGACCTACTCAAAGGTCACAATAAATGACACCATCTATAGAGCTTCAAAACTATTCAGTGTACAGATAATTCTTTTTTTATGTAACTTCTTAGTGAATGTCACATTTGTCTCTTAAAGAATTTCTCCTTCTCTAGCTCTGCCAGGAGTCTGTCTGGTCAGACTGCGCCTCCCTATGGGGCCTCCCAGCGCTGGTGTGCTGGCATTTGATAACTAACAGAGGGCTAAAGCGAACTATGCGCCGATGCTTGTCAGAAGCAATAAACATAATGCCATTGTACGATCAACAGTTGTTCGCTTGTATTGTGAGATGTGTGCTTTTATTTAAACAACTTCCTGTTAAACTGAAATCCTCTCATACAACGTACTGAAATGCTTTTATACAACATACATTTTACTTAAGTGTGTGAGAGCATTTCAGTTGTGTATGTGAAAGCGTTTCAGTTGTGTATGTGAAAGCGTTTCAGTTGTGTGTGTGAGAGCGTTTCAGTTGTGTATGTGAAAGCGTTTCAGTTGTGTATGTGAAAGCGTTTCAGTTGTGTGTGTGAGAGCGTTTCAGTTGTGTATGTGAAAGCGTTTCAGTTGTGTGTGTGAGAGCGTTTCAGTTGTGTGTGTGAGAGCGTTTCAGTTGTGTGTGTGAGAGCGTTTCAGTTGTGTGTGTGAGAGCGTTTCAGTTGTGTGTGTGAGAGCGCTTCAGTTGTGTATGTGAGAGCGTTTCAGTTGTGTGTGAGAGCGTTTCAGTTGTGTGTGTGAGAGTGTTTCAGTTGTGTGTGAGAGAGCGTTTCAGTTGTGTGTGTGAAAGCGTTTCAGTTGTGTGTGTGAGAGCGTTTCAGTTGTGTGTGTGAGAGTGTTTCAGTTGTGTGTGTGAGAGCGTTTCAGTTGTGTGTGTGAGAGTGTTTCAGTTGTGTATGTAAAAGCATTTTACTTGTATGTGTGTGAGCTTTTCAGTATAGTATGTGAATGAGGTTTCATATGTGTATGTGAGAGGAAAAGTATGCATGTATATGCATGGTAATTCTGAATAATGTCCCGAGGGGCACCTCATAAAATACAATATTGCAACAGACAGATATGGGAGTTAAGAGCATTTGATTTATTAAATGTAAAGAGAATTTAAACAAATATAACAACAAAAGCTTCTGACATAAATTGCCTATACCAGCTTTAATTACTATATCAAAGCCACACTGTGAAACACAAAGTAAATATTGTCTGTTAAAACAGTTGTTTAAATGAAGGTAAACTGGCTTGCACAGAACATAAAATAGTCCTATGAAGTATCCTTATTCATTTGTAATGTAGAAACCTTTCAGCCGATGCCTTCCTCAGTGTGCACGCTCAGGGACAGTCACAACCTCCAGCAGTGTCAGGAGCAAATAATTAGAGCAACTTAAGCACTGCCATCAAACAGATTTAAAGAAAAAAAACATGTGGCCTTACATCGACATTTAGAGAATAAAATATTTAGATATTGTTTTAACATAGTGAAAGCACACAAAACTAATCATGAAATTATGTAGAATTATGTAGAAGAGGTGCATAAAAATAAAGAAGTCATTAGAATGAACAATTACAATGCATACAACATATGTGTATGTACACATTATATATTTTTGTCTGTGTGAGAGAGAGAGACTGATTGCAGATGTGGGTTTTTTTGGCCTTATTCAGACCAGTAAGAGCTGGTGTACAGCTCCTTCTCACACATCCAGTGGTGTTGTTCTTGTTGACAGCTGCCCCAGCGCCAGGTTTTCGAACACCACGAGGCTTCATCCGCATGTGCACAATAACTCCAAAAAGGCAGATAGTTCCAACTTAGCTGCAGATCATTCCAGTTACTACAAAACAACACAGAACACTGTTTTGGTGGGTTTGTTGAGGGTGGAACAGTGCAATACAGTTCTGAGATGGCTGTGCTTGTATGTGTTAGCTCTGTGATAGACTGGTGACCTGTGCAGGGTGTACCCTGCCTTTCACTCAATGCATGATTGAATAGGCTCCAGTAGGGTTGGGCTGATAGAAGATGCCATCGTCCATCAGCGATGGCTGACAGACATCACAGCGTTGAGCCGGCATCATGATTGAAAAACCCCTGCCCCCCCAGCAAAAAATTATCTCAAATTTTCACATTCTACCACCCTGTGAAAGCAGCTTTTAATGACCATGAACTATTGTTTTTAAGTATGCTTGGCACCCGCCTCGGAATTCTCTTCTCCCCACACTCACCTCAGGTAAACACCCCGGCTTGCCCCGCCTCTCTCTGTCTCTCTCCCCTGTCTGCTCCATTTTCTCTATCAGCAGCATGTTTTATAAAGTCGCCTAAAAGACTGAGAACTCGTGATCCCTTATCGTGGCAGCAGGTGAGCCTCACGTTGGCTTAGGCTATTAATGACTTATCCAATCAAACAACTGAAAACAACATCTGCACTCTGTGTGTTCACTGTTGCTTTACCTGGTCCGCGTAACTTAATAGTCTACCAATTTTTTTCCCCGAGTGAAGTCTGTGCAAGGACACATGCACATAAGACGACTGCTGCACGCGCCTGCGCATCCGATGACATCGTCCATCCCAATGTTTCATTGTAGACATCGTTCAGTACAACAGTTGTTTCAGTTGTTCAAACATTAATGTGTAAATAGGACTTGCTTCACATTGTAAGTTCAGTTCAGTGTTCTGAAACAGTACATTGCTGTTAATCAGGATCATCATTTAATTCATAAACATTCAGAAAGCCTTACCTACAAAAGCTTCCATCCACCCATGTCCACGTCCACCTGTTGGTGAACTGATCTTTTTGAGCGGTCAAGCCCATCCATATTGTTTTAGCACCTCCAATAATATGGACAACTCTCTGTTAGGAAGGAAGTGTAGATATTTTCATTGTGGATAGTGAAGTAAATCAAAAGTGAACTGGCTGAGGGCTAAAACTGAATGTTAGATTAATATAAGACAAATCCCAAATACCTCTTCCGATACATCATTAAAAATCACCAAATGAGCTCCTTTCCTCTCACAGTCTTGTTTGGCATCTTCCCAGGTGCCAATCCAAGGAGAAAGCTGATAACAGGAAGACATGTATGTCTGCCATCCCGTGGGACATCTTTGGGTGTTTTGTTCTGCTCAGGAAAAAGCACAGGACACATCAGGATCAGATGGGACTTTACAGAACAAGACAGAGCAGGACAAGACAGGACTTAAGACTAGGCAGGACAGGGCAGGAGAGGTGATTCTAAGTTCTAAGTTCTATGTAGTTGCTGTGGCTGCTGACATAATAGTGTAGTAAATACCCTGGCCATTTAAATTAACACAAAAACCATTAATGTTGCCCAGCATTTGATATAATGTCAGTTTCGCTCAGCAACTCAGACTGACTTCTAGCATCCCTGCCAAGAACCATGCCACTAGCATGGCTATAAAGCTATGAATTAATAATGGTTAAAAAAGAAACTCAGTCACTCAGTTCCTGTTTTCAAATTTGTAGTTTGATGACCTCCTTACTTAACATCTCAATTTTATCCTGTAGCAGTTTATTATCCTCTGCCAGTTGGTCTTTTTCCTGAAGCAATTGTTGTTTCTCTTTAAACAATTGATCTCTCTCTTGAACCAGTTGGTCTTTCTCTTGAACCAGTGTTTTTTTCTCTTGAACCAGTTGGTCTTTCTCTTGAACCAGTGTTTTTTTCTCTTGAACCAGTTGGTCTTTCTCTTGAACCAGTGTTTTTTTCTCTTGAACCAGTCGGTCTTTCTCTTGAACCAGTGTTTTTTTCTCTTGAACCAGTCGGTCTTTCTCTTGAACCAGTGTTTTTTTCTCTTGAACCAGTCGGTCTTTCTCTTGAACCAGTTGTTTTTTCTCTTGAATCAATTGATCTTTTTCTTGAACCAGTCGGTCTTTCTCTTGAACCAGTTGTTTTATGTTTTGAACCAGTTGGTCTTTCTCTTGAACCAGTTGTTTTTTGTGTTGAAGTAGTTGGTCATTCTCTTGAAGCAGTCGATCTCTCTCTAAAATCAGGGCTCTGATGTCATCATCTGGCATTGTGAAATTACGAGTTGAAACGTTGTCAGAGTTGTTAGAACACCCAACTAGAAACGGAAACATAAGAAGTTTGTAGTTTCTGAAGTTTTACATAATTCAGTATTTTGGGAAATACACACAATTACTTTCTTGCAGAGAGTTACATGAGAAGATTGATACCCCTACGATGGCTGATCATTAGTATTGAACAGGAGCCACAAGGTGATTAGCTTAGCGTAGCATGAAGACTGGCATAAGATAAATGGCAGTGACCAAGTTAGCACTACTGCTAATGAGCTAATGAGCTAGCTGACCACTATTGGCTGTAGAAGCTATTACAATGTTATATACAGTAATAGATTACTCTGGCAGTAGGAATTGAAAAGTATGTTTGCTGTCATTTTCTGGTAGAAGTCCTTATGCTGTGTCTAACTTGCAACCTACAACATGATAAAAAAACTATATATATAGTAGCCTAAATTTACATTTTATTTTGCTTTCCATTTACTAGACAGTAAAGTGACTTCCTGAAATAACTTAAGTTATTTAGCTGGTGTTTTTGTGGTGTGGTGTGGTGTGGTGTGGGAGGTGGATGCTGATACTCACCAGCTTGTAGCCGAAATCCAACATTGAGAGCAAATTGTATAATGCACAGCAGGCCAAAACTGACTCCAACCAGCAAGGAGAGTTTAGACACTCCTGCAAATTGGAAAAAACATAAACACCACCCACCATAATTCTGTTATTAACATTAGGAAAAATGCAGTTGTACTTGTCTCTCAATGTGTCATTTAGATTCAACAAAGTTATCCAATCCAGCTATGTCTTTTTATTCATTTTTTTGCCCCTTCAGTTTTCTGCCTCAAATTTACAAATTTATATTGTTAATTATTCTGATCTCTGTGGTTTACTGGTATATATTTTAGTAATTAATCCCAATTCTGTGTTTTATCACTATGTATGAGTACCAATTTAAAACATAAAAACAGAGATTTACATGCTATGTGCATATTTATTTTAGATAGGCATCTATTACATTTTTAAAAACAGTTTTTATGTACAAGCTTTATGAAAATAACTCAATAGAAAAGCTAACCAAAATGTGACTAGTTAGAAATAAATAAGACAGAATGAGTAATAATGGCCACCTACTAACATGTAACCTCATTTGTAAGTTAAGGACTCTCCACAGCATCACAGTACTTAAACAGTCTTTTAAAGGCAAGGCAAGTTTACTCATATAGCACATTTCAGCAGCAAGGCAATTTAAAGTGATTTACATCAAATGTAAAAGCAGCATAGAGAATGTATTAACAAATACAATTTTACAATTTAAAAAGAAAAAAAAGAGTCAAATAGAAAATAAAAACAGGCTAATTTACCCAGTAAACCTATTTGTCCACCCAAAATTCTAATGGGTTACAAAAAATCAGGATTTTTCCTTTCCATTGTTTGCTTTTTTGATTTCTCTCACACCAGTCAAAGTTTGTATGAGCTAACATGGTCTAATAGGAGCTAAAATGTTCTTAAAATCTATCCTAAAGTGTTTAAATATAAGAACAGAAACATACCTTTGTGTGTCTTTACACACAAAATGAGAACAATGTATGAATACACTGGCCCTCTCCAAGGGAAGTTAGCAAACCCCCAAAAATTTTATTAATTAATAAATGCTTAACTTTGACAAACATTTGTCACAAATGGATTGGTTCAGATGTTACACCAAAAACATAAAGAGGGAGAAAGATTCTGTAGAAAGAATGGAGGAAGTTAACACTCTTAATAAAACAAACAAACAAAAAAACTTACTATGGTATTCTGACCTGAATGACAGTTTTCTCTTTGCTCCTCTCTATTGCTGCTTTCATCAGCTGGGAAGTTAACATAGCGTCCTGTCTCCATTCTTCTTACAGTCAGGCAGCACAATAAATTGTCTCTGTCACCAACTGCCTTTCTGTGTTTGTGTGAGAGTGTGTAAGTTCATCACTCCCTATTTACGCCAACTGATTATGACGTAGTGCAACAATGACAGTTGCGTCACCAACCACAGATACCGTAAAAGGTTTTCATGCAAAACTTTGATGGCAGCAAAAACATGAAATATTGACAAAAGCAATAATGGAAACAAAATCAAAACTTTTAACTTTTACGTTGTAACATATTTGTGTCCACCTAAAGTATTTATCTTTACATTCTGTGAGCATGTTGTTGCTCTTTAATTGGGAAAAAATGTAATATACAGTATGTATAGTACAAGAAGAAGTACAAGTGTCATGCTATTTATGTCTCTGGTTTCCTGGTAAAAATAGAATAAGAAAGAAGAACCTTTCTAGCACCAGCAGATTCATTCACATCAAGTTCTGGAGAACAATGCAGAGGCATTATGACTACTCAAAGAGCAACTTCTTGCTTGAAACAGGATTGTTATTTTTTAGCTTGTGTACACAAATTGGTAACAACAGCAGAAAGTGAAGTTGCAGGTTGTTGTGGCCTTTCCAATCAGTAATGGAAGTGCATCCAATGTTGCAGGCAAGTAGCTGTATTTTTGGTATTGTGGTGCCTTCCAATACTGAATTAATTATTTCATATTAATTTTTTTACGTTATCATATTTGTTACACTTGTCTTTGTCCCCACAACACTCTTTTTAGCCATTCCAGCTGATGGCCAGTCTCCCACACTGGTACAGACTGATATATTTCAACAACTGTTAGATGGATTGGCATGAAATTTCGTACAGACATTCACAGTTCCCAGATGATGCTTCCTAATGAATTTGGTGACCCCTGACTTCTGAGATTTGTGGTATTTAGAGAAATGTCTTAATTGTTGGATGATTGCCATGAAATCTGTCATTTATACTGGGGACGCAGGGAACAAGTCCCCACCACATTTTTAAATGGCTGATTTTTTCCCCATCACAAAGCATTTGAACAAGAAATTAAACTTACAAATGAAAATGCTTTGAGAAAGTTGTATTTACAGAAAAAGCTATGCAATTTAAATATAGAAGAAAGAAATGTGCATTGTCTTAAAAAGTAACTTAAGATAATAAAAAAAAAACAAGCAGCTGATTATGGCATTATATTCTGTTGAACTTTTATATTTGTCACCTGCCAGCTGAATTTTGTGTTTCCCTTTACATAAATAAAGACATCTCTACATTTATTTAAGCAGAAAATGTCCCCAGAATGCAAAATAAATAGTTTTCATCTAGCACAAATATCAGGTCAAAACTCAATTTCCCCAATACTTTGGATTAAGACCAAATGCTAAAAACAATGAAATTCCCATCAGCCTCAGCTGTAGGCTACTTTAGTGTCTGTGTTTAGTTCTAATTAGCAAATATTAGTAGGGTAACACAATAAACTAAGATGGGGAACGTGGTAAACACTGTACCTGCTAAACATCAATGTGTTAACATTGCTCATGCTAGCATGCTGATGTCTGCATTGAGCCTCACAGAGCCACTAGTGTGTACACAAATTATTTTGATATTGTTGCTTGTGTCAACTTACCTTCATAAAAAACAAAACCCATTCAATAAACATTTTCAACACGTAGCTTCTAAAACACTAATTTGACCTTTTTAAATATCTGTGTCTTGGTACTCATAGGTAAATTATATCACTGACTCACAAACACATTTAGCAGGCTGCAGATTTTCCACGAAGGGAAGTTGTTTGCATTCATCATTAATGAAGACATGGCTGTCATCTTCTGCATGTACCCACAGAGGGTGACATCATGGCTGAAAACGACATCCTGTTTATCAACGGAAGAACATCTTCCTCTATTTTGACTTCAAAAATACATCAGCTAAATGTCAACCTCATACTCATCATGCAGTGACTGAAAGTGAACTCTTTGTTGTACTGTGTATGATTATGTATGTGACAATAAACTTGATTGTTTAAATACTGTAAACGATCAGCAAACGTTTGCATTTTATCAGATATTTTACAAAATAGTAAATACATCGTATTACTCCTTCCTCATTTTGGGATGTATATTTCAATTTAACAGTTTTAATCACATTTCATGTTGTCTAAGTTTAATTATATGTGTTGTTGTACTCTAGTCTTGTTCTCACTGCAATTTAATGTTTGTGTAGGCATGAATAATAATAACATGTTTATTTCAGTTACATTACAGAGAATCAAATACACCAGCAGACACACTTTACTCTGAAAAGAATACATTTTGATGATAAGGAACTCATTGTACCGATATTTCTTTATCTAGAGTCTAAATACATCTTTCAACAGTCAAAACACAACAACCATATCAGTTGAAATAGTTTCCTTTAAACATACAGTAATAAAACACACAGATCATGGAATTATATTTAGCAGAGGCATTTTATAATAATGAACACATTAAAATAAAGAAAAACTGCAAAAAAATGTAGTTTATTTGGTATGTGTGAGTGTTTGACAGAGACTAGGAAATTCACTAGTCATAGAATAGGGAACTAACTTGATTGCTGATGTGTGAACTTTATGGTTTTCAGTTCTTTCTCACACACCCAGTAGTATTGATCTTCAGCGGCAAGGAGTACACAGTACAAAACTAGCTCATCTGGATTTGGCCAAATCAACATCTACATCAATAATCCATCAACATCTACATCAAACATCTACAAACTTAACAATGTCCAGCTGGTATTATTATCCACACAAATTAAAACTTAAACTTGATTATGTTAGTCTGGGTTAATTTGGCACCTTGTTGTGACTGGTGGTTACATCAAGGGTGTTTTAACAAAGCTCAGATCACATCAGGTGCAGCACTGATCACCTGTCAAAGCACAGTGTGCAACCAATGAATGATGCAGAGATCCAGGAAACCAGTTTGTGTTCTTGCCTTTTTGTTGCAGTTGTTTTTTTCTCTTTTCTCTCTCCTATTTGGTAAAGCTAAACAAATCTATAAATCTGCCAAACATCAAGTGTATTTGTTAAGTTGTTTTACCTTGTCGTCCTATAAATATGCGCTGTGAGAACTTGAATATATTTATTTACTCCAGCAACAAACTGGACTGAATGGAAACATTCGACAAGCCTTACAAATAAGTTAGTTGGCTTCCATCCACCCATGTACTCTTTTGTTTCACCATCAAGCCAATCCACATCATAGACCATCCGAAAGTATGGAGAGCATCTTGGTTGGGAGGGATTTGTAAGTTATTGATTTTGATATGCTTTATCAAAAAGTGGTTGATGAGTCGTCTTAGTTCAGTTCATAGGATAAGATAATTTAAGATAAGAACATTTAAGATAAGCTACAGCTATATTTGCCGTGAAATTACATCAAGGAAAAGCATTATTCTCAGCCTGCTTAAACAGTGCTGTTGTGGATGAAGGAAAATGTAGCAGAAATGTAAGTTCTTTTTAAATACCTCTTCCTCATTGTCATTTAAAATCACCAGTTCCTCGTTTATATTCAGAATTAACACTTACAAAAATTTACTAGTAAGAGTAAGAAAGAAATCAGATTATTTTAATCAGCAATATTTTGTATTTCTAAACATTTTACAACCCACTGAGTCTGCTGTTGCTACACTTTCAAAGCTTTTATATGCTATTTGTTGCTTGAAGTGACACTTATACTATTCAAGGCACTAGGGAGATTCCCGAACCTGCAAAAACATCCTGTACTTTTATGATATCTGTAATTTTACACTGCTAGTGTACTTTTGTTTTCCTGTACAAAAGGTGTAGGCTGATACTCACTTCCGTGGAGCTGAAGAGAAACATTGAGAGCTCACTGTATAAAACTTCTGACCATCTTACAGGACAATAAATACACACACACCGACCGCAGTGATTATACCACCTGTTATAACTACTAAAAAGTATATGTGTGTGAAACAACAAAAACTACAAGCTGCCTACATAAAGTAAAAATGTAAAGGGTCAGACGCAACATCAATAGTTTTGGAAACCTAAAATGAAAATACAAACAACAAAAAAAACAACGAAATGTCGGGGGGTGGAGCGGAAGAAATTCTGACCTGAGTGGACATTTTCTCTCTTCTCCAAACAATTCCTCCCTTCAACTGGTAAATTGGTGTAATGTCCCAATGTTCATTCTTTTGATAGTGATCCTGTTGAACCGTCTTGTTAGAGATGGCAATGTGCTGTCCTACTAAATGTAATGTACTTCTAGTCACCAGCTGCCTTTCTGGTGTGGATGTGAGTATATAAATTCATCATTGCCCATTTATGGCTACTGATTTTGAAATAACAGTTGTCACCAAACCACAGATAAAAAAGAAGACATTATTATTTGTAACAAGGAGTATTTAAAAAGCAGAACGCACTTACCATGATCA